>NC_133026.1:60371774-60672096 GCF_048771995.1 Taeniopygia guttata | reverse complement strand
GAACTTGGGTCAAAGCTGTAAACAGTTCTTAATTGAACAATCCAACTTAAAGCATTACAGGCTGCCTGAAAGCCTCTGTGACCTGACAGATTTGAATACTGAAAAACATGACATCGGAATGACCTTTCCTTCCGCACTGTTCTCACAGCTCCTTTCTTCTCAGTAGATACTTGAATCTCTGCTGTCTTCCTAGTCTTAGTGCCTGATGCGCTGAGTTTGTTCCATCCATCCATCCATCCATCCATCCACCCATCCATCCATCCATCCATCCCACTAGGACCTTTAGTTGCAGGGTTATTTATTCCCTCTCCTCTGTTTTGTAGAGGGATGATAAGACAGCACTGGGTCTCGGCAGCATCCCCCAGCTATTCAGACACCCCCGTGGGTTTCCCAAACACCCTCATTCCCAGAGAACAGAACTCTGAGGTCTGTTGTGGTTTGAGATAACTGGCAAAAGAGTTTGGGCCTGCCGTTACCACCCCACAAACCCAGCCCATCTTAAATCATGGCCTGCTGCCTACATCAAAAGTCCTTTGTGAAGAGCACAGTTGCTCCTCTGTAAATGTTCTGCATGGAGCAGGTCATCAGCTGCTTATGAGCTTTCCTTCTGTTTCTAATTTTTTTTTCTCAAAACTACTCCACAGTATGAAGTAATGTTAGAAATAAATAGTCTCATCCTTCTCCCCTAATAATAGAAAGAGGAGCCTTGTTGGGCTACATGTGATTTTCTGTGTCAGCTCCTCACCTGGGAGTTTGAGTGGGTTTCCTACAAGTTACAGCAATTTCATTCAGCAAAATCTGAAATTAAACACTTTATTTTCTGTGAATCCACAGGATGGTCTTTGAATTGCTGAGCTTTTCTCAAGGTGACTTTGAAAGCCATCTTCCTTGCCCTAGCAATGAGATCTCTGTGCACGGCATACAGCTGTGATAATCCCTGGAGAGTTCTGTCCAAGCCAAGAAATTAAGAGCCCTGTCTAATGGGGTCACCGGCTGCTAATGAAGTTGCACGTTCATAAACTACAGCTACAGCTCTCAAGGGAAACTCCCCGTCATCCCTGCTTTGGGAGATGCAGTTTGTCTGTGTCATAGGAGCTCGTAGGACCTGCGAGAGCTGCTGGGGGCAGTCTGCTGTGTGGGCTTTATTTTTAACCCCTCCTCCCCAACCCCTAAGCAGGTTCTTCTTTCATTCCCAAATTGAACAGAACAGAGTTTTAATTTCGGTGCCTGTGTCAATTTGTCAGCAGTAGTCAAACAAGAGCTGAGTTATTCAGGTTTTTTCCTTCTGTGGAGGATCAAACAACAAATCTGTATAAGGAATTCCTGATGGAGAAGCCTAAAAGGAAGATTATGAATTTTCAAAGCCGTGGCCTTGTAAACCAAGCGTCTCTGCAGACATCATGGAACAAGAGCTCATTAGGAGTAATCATCTAAAACCTGACTGAAATGTCTGTAGCTTTTCTGACTTACTCTGGATGAATATCTGATCCATTCACCTAGTTTTAAGTCCAGACACATGTTCTTGTGGTGGAGACATAATTTCCTCTGCATGCTGTAACCATTGCTCTGCACTGTGACAAGCAAATGTTTTTTGGGCTTTGCAGGCCTCAGCAAGAGTTTATAGCACATTTCTTTATGGCATTTGTTTTGCTATACATGATATATATTTTGATGGGTTTGCTGGTGCTTTATTTGATGCTCAAGATCAATCATTTCTGAAACACAAGTGTGACATTTTGGGAAAAACAGCTTCCACTCACTCAGTACTAATCTATCATGTTGACTTTATTTCCGGCACAGTATACCAAGAGCAAACAGCTTCCTACTACTCTGTGCTTTTCAGCTAAATGCTTTTTCCAAAAGGTTAGGGAAATGCTTGTGTCATGGAAAAAACAGAATCCAGCTACGCAGGAAATAAAGAGGTGCAGTGGATCAGGCTTAATTGAGCACTTAACAGGCTCAGACTAGCCTGAGCTTACATTAACTGAGCCACTGAACCCATCCAAGCTGAACAGATGCAGAGCATTGGGCTGTGCAGTTAAGATACATTTCAGTGTGGGCTTCTTTATCTGCAGGTAGTAGCACATAACCACCTGGACAGACCCCTGGAAATTACTCCCAGCGTGGGCAGGGGAGAGGGGCATTTAGTACCTGCATGAGGCAAGATGTTCTCAGGGTCTCTGTGTACAATATCCCCCTCTGCCTCTCTCAAGATACAGCTAAGGTTGTTCCTTGTGCTTTAGTTTGTTTAGATTTTTCTTCTCAACTCTTTGTCCTATGAAAGAGGTGTTGGGGGATGTTCTCAGGATTGCAGGTGGCTTGGAGGCAGAAGGGCTTGTGGATGACTTTGTCCTTTCTACAAGACCTTCTCTTACAGGCCTTTAATGTGTCAATAGTGCGATGCTACTTCTTCCTTTCTAAGGAGCCAGTGTCTCAGTCAGTGTCGGAATTGCCCCATGAATCCCCACCTGACTGGAAATTGTGCTTCTCAAGCTGAAAATAGTGCTTCTCAAGCTGAGAGTTAGTTTTTGCTAACTAGAGACTGTCACAGCTGTTGGTCATTCTGCAGTACTTTCTGCTAGACTTTATTTTTGAGCTGGGGAAAAAACCCCAGCCCTGTGTTCACTATTAGCTCAGACAGGTGATAATGTGCCTGTCGTAGGTGATCGAAATGACAATTGGTATCATTACTATGCCTGCAGATAATTTAGGATTCATTAAAGTAAATGTTCAGGGGGGAAAAGTGCATGATTGCAGTTTGGCATCGTGGTATTAGGGCATCCCTGGCTCTAGCAGGCAAATGAGGAACACTGTAGCTCAGCATTTTCTGGATTGTAGGGATCTATCTGTTGGCTTGGGCTTTGCAAAAATGTAAGCGGTATTTACAATTGCAATTGGCAACGAGCTGCTTTTTTCTGATACAAGTCCAAATGCTAGGGTTGTAATTACTGTGAATCTTGCATCCTGCAATCTGGAAGCATAAGAAACATGCACTGGTCTGTTCTTCACAAAGAAATTGTTGCGGGCTGCAGTGGCCATCCCTGAGGAATCTTCCCATGGCCCTGAATTATGTAGCAAGCCCACATCTATGCAATCTCCTCTCCATACTGTTTCATTTTGCCTGCAATAACTGTATTAGACACCATTGCAGATTGACTCTACAGGCTCATGCTAGCCCAGATGTAAGATGTGGGATTCACCATCTTCTAGGGACTAATTTTAAATATTTAAAACAAAATGGAAGACCTTCAATAGGAAAGATATGCACTTGAAAATAAATGCTCTTTTATAGAGTAGTCTTGTAGGTCATGTTATACCCCTTGTAGTGATCAAGGTAGAGAACAGATCTTGATTCTTGGGATTAGCAGCATAAGGATTACACAAGTCTTTTTTTTTTTTTTTGGAAGGCCTGATCTTGATAGTGATCTGTGTAGATGCATACCAGATCAAGACAGAGCAAAGTCACATAGGCAGCCAACACCTAGAGACCTAAAAATATATTACATTAATGGTCACAGTGACTGAGAGGGGCTGCCTGAATTTGGGGCTGGCATGGGTAAGATGACAACTAAGGTTCTAATCACTTTGTGGCCTTCTGTATGCTGTTGGCATTGAAGGGTTCCTTGTTGCCATCTGCCAAGAGGTAAATCTGCACACGGGATGGACGATGGACACCTCACAGGCCAAAACAGCACTTGAAATCTGCTGGACTCAGTGTATGAAAACTGTATGAAAACTGAAGCTAAAACCACAGCTGAATGTTTGGGCCAGGCTATAAATAAAGTACCTGAGTAAACTGTGGGGAAATTGCTTTTAAAGGAACAGAGCAGAGGGAGTGACCCATGTACATGCCTTGCGCTTCAGTGTTGGGATGCAGCTTGGCTGAGTTTTTTTTCTGGTAGGTAATACAGTGTGTGCTTACAAAAAATACTTTTGAACAAACATGGATTCTGCCATGTTAATGGGATGGGGTTTCTTTCCCAAAAGCAATTTGCTAAGTTTTTCTGTAAAATTTGATTAACAAAAGTCTGTGTAACTGTTGCCTTTCCTATGCCAAACACTTTGTCTTACAGACATATAGTCACAGAAAAGTAGGAGATTCTTAGAAAAGACACAGGTAAGTTCACAGTCTTTATTTTATCCATAAGGAAAAAGTGCCCTGAAAACTAAATAGGTCTCAAAATACTCTTCTCTAGATTTTGGTTTTGCACTGTATTATGAATTTGACAACAGCAGAAAATTTTCAGCTAGAGGAGTAGAGGGGTTTTTATACAGAGTTACTTTTTCTGTCCTGTGTATCCCTATATGTGTCTTTATATATATATATATAATTTAGAGAAGGAAAAGATGAACTTTAACCTCTTTGCTGAACTATACCCTAGTTAGCAAAGACTAACTCTGAGCTTGAAAAACATTGTTTTCAGCTTGAGAATTTAGCTTTGTAATAAACTCAAACTAAAGTGAACCCAGAGGAAGGCTGGCTGTGTGCTCAGCTTCTGCAGGTAGAGTCTCATTTCCATCTTATTCTATAAACAGACTCTTTTCTTCTATTATTTAAAACTGCTCAGCTGCTTCTCTGCAAGAAAACAGCAAAGGCAATTGAGCACAGTCTTGGTCACGTAAGTGGCTCTTGTCTCAAAAGCTAGTTCATATTCAGTTCTGTCCTAGTTTTTCTTTTCTCAATCCCATAAAGGTCCTTTTTCAGAGTTGAAGAAATTCCAATTAATGAGCACTGGAATCAGTGTGTGAGAAAAAAAAAAAAAGTGCAGTATTTAGCATACTGCTATAAAATTATGGATAAATATTTACATACCTTTTAATGTCCCTTCACATTCTTTTAAGCTGTTGGGTTTTTCTCTAATCTTCATTTGACCATTTCAAGCATGACTAATGTATTTTGAATTATTTTTACACTTCCAGCATCTACTCTGTAAAAACAGTGAACGCAAAGGTGCAGGTGGCTGAGCTGAGTTCAAAAGATTAATTTGCTGAGGAGAACTAGGACTTTCCAACTGTATTTCTGCGCTTGAGTTTCTTAATAAAGCCACAGTGTTATCCTGAACTTAGGCTAACTCCATGGTTACAGTGGTGTCGATTAACCATAGTGTCAAAGAATCACTCAGCCTGAAGCAACCAATACAGAGATTTTTATTTTGCTCTCCTCTTTGTCCAAGCATGGAAAAGGGGGCAGGTTGCTACGTGTTCTTGTTACACGTTATCTAAATATATCGATCACTTCCTCCGGACTCTTATCTGTTTGCTCGGCAGTGGCTGTGGTTCATTCACGCTGGGATTTGCAGGGAAGCTGAATGGGTACAGCCACGTGAGGGGTACCGGTGGGCTGGCTCAAGCCGGGTGACACTGTGCCTGGCTTCTCTTTTGTTTCTTCTGGCTGCTTGTTTGACATCCGCCAGCCTCTCTGTTCATTAAGGCGGCGTGATGAATGGAAGGCAGCAAGTGTAATTGGGGTGGTTAGGGCCACCTGGTTCATAAATATAACAAACATCCACTAGTGCATCTCTTTCAGCACCACAGGCATCAGTGAAGTGCAAGCTGGCTGATGGTGAATAGAAATCATAATGGAAATCATGTGACGATTCTAGCAGTTCCCAGAGTCACACCAGCTTCTCTTGCCCCAGCCTTTCTAAGGCCCATAAAAGAACATTTTCAAAGGTGGGGCAGAGACTGCATTCATGTGGCATTATTGTTTGTGGAGTTTTTACACTAAGATAACTTCATTAGAGTAGATTCTGCACTGCTCCAAGGGTAGGTGTACCCAACCATACAGAACTGAGCTGGTGGCTGGCACGGTGGTTTTTGTGCCATTTGTGCAACACATGTGTGGCACAGGTAATTTGCTGGGGAAGGCAGGAGAAGGCTTTTGTGCACCCTTGGTAGTCCTTGTGCAGAGAGGGGAGGAAGTTCAACCCACAAGAGACTCAATACCAGCTGATTTAAACACCAGCTTCACACTTAACGCTCCCAGACTATGCCTTCTCCTGAGCTGAGCTCTCCAGACCTTACCTGAGCAGGGTTACAGTGGGCAGAGACGTGGAGCCATCTCAAGTTGGAAGTATGGACATCCCACTGGTGCCCAGGACTGGGTAACAGTGACTCGTAGATGTGACCTTGGACTCAGCAGTGAACAGTGAAAGCAGTGCTCACAGTGTATGGGAACAGCCCCATGCTGGCCACTGAGGATAATGTCTTTAGCAGACTTTGCATCATGAACTGGTTAATGAATTCTTTTGTAGTGAAAGACTGGATTCAATAAAAAGGTTCTGGGGCAATTTACCATAGCCTGCCATACTACAGTGCGTCAGGCAGACCCTTGGTTTTTTTCCCTTTTCATTTATTTTTTCTTCCCTTTTTAATTTTAAATTGAGTGCAGCTGACTGCCTCCAATGCTGTTAACAATGGCACTTCTTTCCCTAGGACAATGTAACATTTAAAGCAGATACAAGCTCATGTGGGGCTAATAAAAGTTTGCCCCCATCCTCATTCCTGTAAGGCAAGTTTCCTCATTGTTAACATTTTAAGTAGCAGCTCTATGAATATGAATGTAATTGACTTTTACATGCTATTACTCATCAGTGGGTAACTCCGAACAGGCTTCACTGGAGGGATGTGCTGAGTCTCAAAGAAACTTTGTGGCCCAACAGCAGGGGTGCAATGCTGTGTGAGATGAATCCTCAGCTGGGACTAGGAAGTCAGTGGGTGAATAACTGCAGGAACCAGAGTGCTGGGCATGGCAGCCCAGCAGCCCCAGTCCAGCAGGAGTAGCAAAATGGGAGGACACACACAGGTGACCCTCAGCAGCCTGCGTGCTCCTTCTGGTGGTTGATGGAGAGAAGGAACAAGTCAGTGGGTTCCCATTCCAGATTTTTCATCAGAATTGCTTGTACAGGTTAGGTTAGGGGTCCAAATGAAATCCTCTGAGCACTGGTCTTTTGTGCATATCAGGGACAAGGAAAGGCATATGACTTGCATACCTTCTTGGATGGAATGCTAACAAATTCATTATTGTTAGTATTCAAATTATTGAATACTAATAAAAATCCTTATTAGCAACATTATGATTTTGAAGGCACTGTAAAAGTGTTAGGTTTTATAAATGCACTTTAAGGTGACTTCTTTCATGATGAGTTTGTGCATAATGTATATGTGCCTTTACACAATCAGTCTAAATTCTATTTCAGTCATCGAACCATCTAGTTTTAAAGTAGTCTGTGTGTTGCAGGGACATGTGTTTGACTGCCCTCCCTGCAGAACTCAATCCAGAACATTCATGACTTTTCCTTCCTGAATCTTCCTTTGCCTGTGGTGATCTTTGGATTAGGCTCCATGGTGCTTTGCATATTCACACATCTTTGTGAGAGGGATTGGGTTTTTTTTTTTTTATGGTTTTAAAACCTTGATCAGTGCTATGATGAGAAGGTGCCTCTGTTTCTTTTCTTCCACCTCCTCCTAGTCTCCTTGTTGCCAGAAAGTTCTTGGTTCCCCCCTCAGTTGCTGTTGGCTGTAGCTACCAAACCTGCCCAGCTGCGAAGCTGAGTCCCTGCCCTGCCCTTCCCACAAAAAATACAGGACCAAAGAGTTGGTGCATTATGGACTGTTTATATTTACAAATTTAGAAATATGATTGCTCCCCACCAATGTTTACCAATTATATATTCCAGCCAAAGCAAGAATGAGTCATTTTTACATTGCTCATAGAAAATTAAAAAAGGCTTAAACACCCACAAAATTTGCTTACTCTTCAGGTGTAGCCCCCGGAAGGGTGAGGACAGCTTCCGCCGTATTCTGGTTGGAAACATCACTGACATGACTATTGGGAAGCTGAACAGTGATGGGTGATATGCAGAAAAATATGGAAAAGGCCATGCGGTCAGATGCTGAGGACAATTTTGAAAAAAATGCTGGGTTTCAAAAAGTGTGCTTGTTTTCAGTAAGGCCTTTTCATGACACGTCACCTGATGACTCTGCGTGGGGTTTGTAGAATTAAGCCAGCCTTTATCCACAAAGATAGGAAGTCAGATCTTTTGATGCACTAGTGGCTGTTAGCAAACTGATACAGATGGTCGTTTTGTTCAGAACAACGTGCACAAAAGTATCCCAGAGGTGCAGCTCAAAATACCCGCATTGCTCTCATGTGTCACTCCCTCTCTTTCCATTAATGCAAAATGACTCACAGGCTTGAAAAGGCAAACATTGATCAAAAGACCGAAGAGTGATTTACTGGTGCAGGATGGGACAAGATGTTGTTTTAGCCCAACAAACAGTAACTGCATTTAAAGGTATTGCCAAGGGAGTCCAAGGTGGTGCTTGCTTACTAAATTGGGTAAAATGCAGGGATTTCACCAAATGCAAATGACAATGAACAATATGTATGAGTCAATATATCCGCTATGCTTTCAATGTGCAGTCAGATGGTGGTATAGCTGACCTTTTAAAGTGATGCTTTTCAAACCACATTGTTATGATTATCAAAATGTTCATTTTAGAGTACAATATTTGGACCCACTCCTGCTAATTTGCTCGTGTATCATTTGAAGGCTGTTTTCCCCTCTGTTTATAAGAAAAGCACTTCCAGGCAACCCCTAGAGTGTCATACATTTATTTCTATGTCTAATCAGGGAGTGAAACTTGCCATCAGTTCTCCGAGGCTTGACACACACCTCTGGAGTACTTCAAGTCACATATGGAATTAGCTAAAATAAGTTTGATGGTAATTTTGTGAGACCTTCCTGTGTGCCAGAAATAGTCTTCAAGAACAATGTAGGGCAAGAAATATTCTCTGCTCTTTAGCCTCAGCTTCCTTCTATCTAAAAACTGTCAGTGGCATCTCTGGCTGTGCAGAGCAGATCCCAGAATGGCTGTGGGGTTATCCCAATTTTGCAGTACTGTAAGGAAAAGAAAATAATCTGGCATCAGATTTTCAAATTTAAGTGTAGAAAATGCTAAAAAAAATAAAACAATTGCAGCTCACAGTCAGCCCAAGGCCAGCAAGCAGACTGGAACAAGGCCCCCACAAATCCAAGAGCGGCGGTTTTGCTGGGATGCATTTCCTCTCCGTCTTCCATCAGCCAAGCCAAAAACTCAACAGGAAAAAAATTAAAAGGAAGCCGTACAGAGCAATTTGGCTGCACAACTGGCTGCACTTATCACAGATAAATAGCCTGGGCCCAGCTTCTCCATGGTGTGGGGACTCAGTGCAGTGCTCAGGGGCTGGGCGAGATGCTGCCGCTGTCACCAGCAATGGCCACCACCCTGCTTCCCACTGCTCATCCCTAAGCAGTCACCCCTCCAGCCTGAGGAGTCTGGCGCCAGCTGGGCCCACCACAGTTAAAGCACAGCTTTCCTCCTGGAGCATGAGCTGTGATGCTCAGATACCCCATCAGGTGAAGAGTTAAGTACTGAAAAATAGCAGAATTTTCTGTCAGGTCAAGGATGCCTTATTTTGATCATGGAGGTTAGACACAGACATGGGAATTCCCCCAAGCTGGTTTATTTGCAGATTTGTTCAGACAGTTTCTTTTTTTTTTTTTTTTTTGGTAACAAATCAGCCTGTTTTTATAATAATCTCATCTTGAAACTTGAGAGGAAGGGAATGTATGGGTGAGCAGCTAATATCAGTGAGTTCTGGAAACTCCCTTTTTATGGTCTCTCTCATTTAGCAGCTGTTATGATACTTTCATTGCATTAAAAACTTGCTTTACAAGACTTACGATAAATTAACTTCATCTCTTCCAGTAAAATTAGCTTCAGATCACAATAAGTTTGAGAAAATAACTAATAAATTATATTAATATACAGACAACAGGACTTTGATCTAATATGTAATGAAAAAATAAAGCATCGGAGATGTTACAATCGGAGAAGGCAAAGCTATTTTCCTTTTTCTTTACTGATATTCCCCTGGTTCAAATACTATTTTAAGAGTGTATATGTAGGATCTACTGACTTGTAGATGCAAACATTGGTTTAAAATTAATTTGAAAATATCTCTTTATATGAAGCAATATATTTACTGATTTAAATCATACCCATCTGGACATGTTTATCAAAATCAATCCTTGTCTACTATAAGCCATTTGCTGCCATTGCCACCCACTGGCCAAGGACAAACAACCATCCTGTTACTGACCCAGATCAACAAATACCCTGATTAAACAGACACATCTTGCTACACATCCAACTGCTTCCTATTCAGCATCTTGCCTTTAACACAAAATCTGGCCAGATTTGTACAAAATGTATTTACTGTTTTTATCCTTAAAACATAAATCATAGTCTGGGAAGGAGGGGGCAGGGGGAGCCTATTCTGCAGAACGTGAACTCTGATCTGATAGTTTCATCCTTTCATCCTTCTTTCATCTCTTTAAATGTAGTATCCAAAAACTGAAGGATCTCATGCTTTTATGTTTCTGTAAGATGACATACAGTTTTGGTAATACATAGTAAAATAATGAAACCAAATTTCAGAGTGTAGGGAGCCACTTTTCTCACATAAAGGTCAGCATATATGGTAATACTTTGGATTAAGTATGAAATTACTACAGGACCGTAATAACGAACCTTGTTAATCTTTTCTCATTTTCTTAAGAGTAGCTCAAAAAGAAATATTACAGCAATCACAGCTTAATATTTGAATCCTTCTCTGCTTTAATCAGAGTCCTTTATATACTGTGATTTTGTGTGTTATTTTGTCCTAATATTACTAAAAATTTTATTAATCATGTCTGTTGTTGGTTGGTTTACCACTTTCCTTCACAAATGATTTTAGGCCCAAATATTTAGGCCTTTTCTGAAAAACTGCTACAAAAATTATTCTTAGAGGAGCTGCTCTTCACTTAGGTACCCATGGACAAAAGCTAAACCAGGCTCTTGGACTACTCTTCCCTGTGCCTTTTGGTACCATACCAGGTTCACATGCTGAGACAGCCTTCTCTACAAATGAAAGGCAAAGAAACGTGATAATGTTTTGTTCTCTGCATCATTAGTAAGGGGGAAGTTGGATAAGAACTTAGCAGAACAACTGCATCTTTTGTTTTTAAGTTCTTTGGAACAATTCTGCCAGGCAGCGCATTTTCCCTCTGTTTCATTTGTCTTTGTTATTTTCCTATCTAATTAAAATTCTGCAGTGCCGTCATGAAATTGTTGTCCGTTTAAGGTCACAAACAGCTTCTGTCCTAATGAAATATGAATTGCATTAGTTAATTGAATTGTTCACTTATTGTGTGTTGTGAATGGACTGAGCACACTTATATTCTTAACATATACTGAGTGTTTTATCAGTTTAGGCAGTGTGTGGACATAGAAAATGCTGCTATCATTCTTTGCATCACAATAGGGAGATTTAATTGGCAATAGACGGACTAAGAAGTGTTTGTGAAGGACAAGAACTCTAAGATCTCACACAGGCATCTGCTAGCTGGGATGAGATCGGCTCTTCAGTGGTCTGGGGTCAGGGCACAGTCCCGAGCGGAAAACTCGAATAAACCCTTATTATGCACGGTGTCTCTGTGATGTCTGTCAAGATAGGAAGAACCAAGGGGGAGTAACGAAACATCTGTGGCCTTCTGCAGCAGGAGGCTTTCTGGGTTAAATGAACCTTGTAATTGAAACCCTCAGTGCACAGTCCAGACCGTTCTCTTCCAGGGTCTGCCTGGTCTCTGTGCAGATACTACCCCCACACCCCTGGTAACACAACAAGCTGAGCTCTGGGGTCCTTTTCACAGCTGGAAGGTTCTTTCTTTGGATGGTGGGAAGGTTCACTTTAGGATGTCGAGGACCTGATCAAAGTCAAATGAAAGCATGGGAACTCTTTCAGTTGACCTCAGGGCTGTGGATGAAACAGGTGCTTACAGGAAGTGCAGGCTCTGGCACTGAGCCTTTACAACGTGTAAGATGGATGTTTTACATCGGTAACCACTCAGTGGTGGGCTCTACTAATGAACCAGAGTATTTTAGAGGATGGTATTTAGCTGGAAAAACAGTAACAGAATACTGGATTTAATTTCCTTGCATGGGTCTTGATTTTTCACCTAGTGCTTCAGACTGCTCAGTGTCATACATACGCACACATGTATTGTGTGTATATATATATATACATATGTATAATATGCATATATATTTATACACTTATATGTATATCTCCAGTATTTAGGCATTAGATGTATTTACAGGGAAAAGTATCTTTGTATTCTGCATAATACTTCTGTAAGGTAGTAAATCTGAATACAGTACCTTCCAGATATCCTTGAGCTTGACAGGCATGGAGAGATACCTTTTGTTCTGTCAAATAGTGCCTCCCTTAGCTAGAAATGGTACTTCATTCAACAGTAGGTTGAAAGGAAAGATAAGCGGTGTTCAGGCTGAAGAATTGTTGAGAAATTTCTTCTTGTCATTTTCCACTCAAAAACTGAGGAGATATACACATGGAAGTTTCTTTTACTGTAGCAAACTAATGCGGGAATTTAAAACCACTTAAGATAAACACAGCTAAAAATTGACTTGCCACAATACACAATTCCCAAAGGGAAATACCATGACCCTTTTTACAAGAGAAACAGAGAAGAGTGTCTGTGCTTGATCTCAGCAGGCATGGACACCCCATTTGTGGGGACTTCCCAACTCTGCGCACATGCAGAGGCACTTGTCATTTGTCATTTCCCACTGCGGGTGATCCTCCACAGCTGCTGTAGCACTCACCTTCCAGGAACACTTCTCCATGGACCCCAGACAAGCACTTTATTACCACCACCCACAGATGATGCACTGAGATACCAAGACTAAATGAGGGATTCTGGTTCAGGTAGGTAGGCAAGGACTTTCCCCTGTATGCTCGATAGACGGGAAGAGAGGTTTCATCGGGGGGCAGTGTGGGGATAGCCACATTATGTGGCTGTTTCTCTGAATCACCTGGAAGAGTTTCTTTCTCAATCATTGCAATTACTGAACCTAAGGGGACCTGCCTCTGGGTGTAGTTGTTTCATTACAGAAGTGCTTCAAGCAAAAGAGTTTCCTGCACTCCCCAGCTGCCCTGAGACACTCATACCTGCTTAAAGTTCTGACTGAGGAGTTTCCCACCTGGTGCCCATACCACTTGGTTCTTTCCTCTCTTTCTCGCTCTGAATTTATTGCATTGGCCACAGTACTGAGAGCTGTAGTTGAGCAACTGATGAATATCCCTGCCCACATGAAAGTGTTCGGGAGGTGATTAAGAAGGGGTGGGTGTCTGTAATGGTTTAGTGAAGTAAGTCCTGACAGATTCACAGGCAGTGGGCAAATGACTGAGAGCGAAAGTGGTGGGATGGGGCGTGAAGGGTGATTGGCAGTGGTTACTTAGTGGTCTGAAAAGGGGTGAGTGAAAGTACTTGGGGGAGGGCTTATGGTGGGAAACACACTACTGTGTTACCCCGTGACACACTACAGATGTACAAGCTGTATTTTCTTCTGCGAAGCAGTTTTAAAAGACTAGATGTCATTAAAAATGCTCACGTTCTTCTGTCTAAATTATATAATGTAATGCTGCATAATTGAGCAGGGGAGGAAATGAAAGAGATTCAAGGAAGGCTGAAAAATAAAAATAAACTGAGGAGTCCTCTAGGGAGGGTAGAGAAGAAGCAAAGACTGATAAAGTCCTGCAGATTGATGTGCTTTTGCTGTCTTCTGTAGCACCACCATGTGAAGGGAGACCATCTGTGCCCCTGCTCCTACAGGGGGCCTTCCATGAGGATGCCTGTGCTCAGCCTGCCCCTCTGCCCCTGGTTCCAGTTGCCCATCTGCAGCATGGTGAATCCTCTTCTGCACCAGCACCATCAGCCATATTTCTGTGGCCTCTTCCAGCATTCACTCCAGCCTCAAACAGAGCAGGAATGCAGGGGTGGTCCTCAGAGCAGCCGGGAAGAGCGTCCTCCCCTGCTGTGATTAATTCAGTTAAAAATCCATGACTGACCCGTCACAGTGTCTGTGGCTGGACAAAGGAGTGAAGGCAGCCCTACATAAACAGTAGTATTTTATACCCTGGCACATGGTTAGATTCTGTATTGTTACCAGGTTTTTTTAGCTTTATTTTCAGTTAAGTAAGAAAAAGAACAATCTTTTTTTTCTTTTTTTTTTTTTTTAAACACAGTCTCTTTCCTTTATGTTACTGTCATTATATGTTGAATTATTATTCTTTCCATTTGGATAAAGCACATGAACAAAACCTAAATTTTGTTCTGTTTAATTTTAGTTTTCATTAAATAGTTTATGAAAATGTTCATTCCAAGATTAAAGAATTTGCCCATTCTAAAAATTGGGTTTGAACTTAATTTCTCAGTTTTTCATTATGCTTTGCATTTAACTTACAACATTTTTTGAAGATAAAAAGGCATACTGGAATTTTTTCTTAAGGGTACTATGTTGTTTGTGTAGAATTTTTTCAAATGTCTATACAATTCTTACTTTAGGAATCCATGGATTTTTGCCTCAAAGTCTTTGTTTTTTTTTGATAAACATGAAAAAATTTAGAAGGATGTCTTTATAAACACAAAAGGACACAAAAATCCCCTGGTCAGCTAATACATAATTATTTTAAATTGTCCATCTTTATTGGAATCATGATCAATCTAGCACAGACTGTGTATGTGCCTGTGCTGGACACCACCTGCTTCAATGAAGGCAAAGAAAGCCCCAAGAGGTGGATTTAGGATAATGTCATCTCCCACCCTTCCCCCTGTCTTGTATAGTCCTTTTGAAGATCTCACACTAATCCCAAAAATCAGAGATTTATTTAATCCTTCAAACAAAAGCCTTTCATTATAATTATTATGATAATAACAACTATTATTACTATTATTGTTATTGCCACCATTATTATTACTACTGTCCCTATTATTTTGGACTGTTAATGGCTTTTGTCTACTGTAGAAATATTTACTTATTCTTCGAAGCTCACTAAACTCTCATCTCAGCATTCTGTAGCAATTACCTAATTTAAATACTTTATATAATAAGATGGTCTAATTGATGATGGCATGCAAAAGTATGCTCTCTTACCAGCTTTGAATTTCCTGTCCTTCCTTATGTTATTGAAATCCCTCTATTTCTTGCATGATGAGGACTGGGAGTGCTGAATCTCCATCTGCACATTCTCTCTCCCTGTCACTCATTGACTCCTTATTCTGTTAGATGGCTACATTCCCAAATGCCTTGTTCCAGTGCTCTCCCTATTGAAAAGTTTTCTGTGTTCTTATAGTCTTATTGCTCTACTCTGAGAGCAGTAAGACCTGTCAAATAACCCTGTCAAATAAAGAGTGTAGAAAATTCAAACATCATTTTCAGGAAAGATTTCTTAAATCCCAACAGCTTTAATAAATTATTATCAGTGCAATGATTATTAATGCATAATATTAAAATTTTAGACATGGGATGGGGAATTTAACTGATTCCTCTATCCCCATCCGTACTGTAGCTTTGTAGTGTATTTCTCAGCCCAAGACTTCCAATACTTGTCATGTGTCTAACTTCAGGCCACCAAGGGAGAAGGTCCCCACTGCAAAGCTCAGTCTACTTAGATGTCTACTCATGTGTTTAGGAATCTAACTTGAAAGCATATTTTTTCAAGATTTAGATAAGTGGGATACATTTCCGTGACACTAAGAAGGAACTCGCATGGGCTATAACAGTACTGACAGTTGTTTGCCCAGCCAAAAGCCAAACATTTTATTACTACAAGCAAGTAGATAAAAAGACAGTAACTCTTATTTTGACTTTGGAACTGGTTAAAATATCTTACCTTAAGGACCCTTGATCTGACACAGCTTCTGCTTCTTTACTTTCAAATGTTCTGAAGTCCCACAAATGTTTGTGACAAATTGAGGAAGCTCAGAAGCTGAAAGGTCATCTGGGAGGGGAAGGGTGGCTCTCAGAGCTGGCCAAGTCTTTGCTTCAAGGAGCCAGTCTCCTTATGGGTGCAGAGCAGAGGGTCAGATCATCCTTCGCCGGCAGACAGTGTGACTCTTAGCAACTAAAGCTGGCTTTAGCCACCAGTCAGAATGAGACTGGTGAGGCAAACACCCCCAGTTTTCCCCAGGAACACGGTCATGACGAACATGAGCTCAGCAAGCTTCTTAATTTCAGCCAAAACAATGGATATCATGAGGCACTGGATGAACTTTTCTTACCAGTAAGTAAGAGAAATTGTCTGGGAAGTAACATCATTTGGCTAGACAGAGAACTCTGGTCCAAGACAGGGCAAATGGCTTTGACTCAGCTGTTCCCAGTTTCATATGCAAGTCTGATGAAGCGATGAGATCTGTGCCAGTTCTCAGTGTTGCCAGAACAGACTATGCAAGAAGGTGTTTTAGTTCACTAGATAGAGAGTACAGCAACTGAGTGAAAGAGAGCCTAGAAAATGGAAAGGACCAGAACAGAAGTAGATCCTGCAAATAAGCCAGAAGTTATGAGCGTCTGGGGAACATATTAGTCAGATATGTCTATTAAAGACATCTGTATATATGGCAGCGTCTTGTGAATTCAGAGAACATGATGCCAATTACGACCATCGGAGAGTCGTAATTTTGGTAAACATATAAAAGGGAATTCAGGAAAACTGGGAAGGTATCAGAAAAAGGAGTTGAATAGCGTAACTATTTAGACAAGTGTAACAAGCTTAAAAGGAAAAGAGCAATCAGAGTATTTTTCCATGGAGGATGATTTTAATAGCAATGAGTGGTAGGGAAATGTAGTGGAACAACGTAATTACCTACCTACAAACTGTTCAGGAAAGAAAGACTGGGCCATGGAGGCAGAGGAAATACTCCTGTATAGAAGGATAACATAAACATTATTTAGCTGAACTGTAAGTGGGAAGGGCTGTGCAACTGAATCTCTGAAGACAAATAAATAAATGCTAAAGTAGAAATTCCAAAGCATTTTTACAACTTTTGAAAAGTAAAGACATTAGCAGGTCTTTGTTGCTAATGTCCAGCTTAAGCAAAGGAAACAGAATGAGCATTGTTGAACTCAAAAGAATTGTTAAGAGATTTGTGGTAATGGGGACTTGGGCTACTCCCCTAAGCCTGGCCAAATAAATCAGGAGGCACAGAAATTAGAAGAGCAATTTTGTTAACACTTGACACAATACTGTCTTGGAAAAGAGAGGCAGAAGGAAGAAACTGCTCTTAACTCGGGTATCAATAACAAACTGATTGTAGCTAACTCACTGAGTACTAACACTTACGTGTACCAGAAACCTAATTTGAGATGGCAGTTCAGGGATCAAACTTTCACCTCTTTGAGGTGATGCTCTTTTTGTTTTCTTTAACCTCTGTGACATAAATATGTATTTTAATGTGTAAAAATTCAACAAAGCGCAACTTCATCTTCCTCCTCCTAAATCTACCCTTAAAAATTGACCAGAGGTGAAGTAATAAATACAGCTTTATGAGCTGCTCCTCCTCCCGGGAGTGTGAAAGCCTTCAGAGAACTTCTCATATGGCTCAGCTGCTACTAGCTCCTTGATAAATCATACAGGTGTGCTGTGCCTTTCACATAGGAGGTTTTTGCATGCAGGTTTCCAGCTGAACATTGCCCAGGCATCCCTGCTTTCTGAGCATGGTTTTGTGTTGGCTTCACAGCAAACCTGGCACAAATGGTGTTGGACTAAGCCTTATTTTAAACATTCCTACCTGACCCCTGCTTGCTTCTAGAGGAACACCAACTTGACTTGGGTTTCTTTGAGACACAAACTGGGTCTTGAGCTATCATCGAGTACTAGTCAGGGCTGGTCTCGCTGCAGGCTACCACTGTGTCACAGCACAACTGTACCTTTGGCACAGTGCCTGCGGTGACTTGGCTATTGCATCCACCTAGGCTGCACTCAGCATTGTGGCAGCCAGCTGCAGTTAAAACCTGCTGGGACCACAGCTCAGGCATGATTAGCTGGCACAATGACAATCATTTATTTGTCTCCACTAACTTCTGCTCCATAGATGGGAATAAGCAATATACTTTTAAGGAAAGGACAAATGTGTATGGACAAATGCTTTGTAGAAACTCTGCGAGGCAGCACTGAATGCTTGAAAGTGAATAGTGAAAAGAGAAGTAATGAAGGAAGTAAGGTTAAATAGCCAGAAGAAGAAGGAATCACACAAGAAATGGCAGAAGAAACATGCACCAGAAGGAAAGCGACTACATGAGCAAAGCATATAAAAAGCCCCCAATGTGTGAAAGGAATGCAAATTCAGAAGTACAATTTTGGAGTGAACACAGATGGCAAAATCTGACTGAAATCAACATGCAAGGTCAGGTTGGTGTGAGAAGAGACTCACTGACCCTTTCATGGTTCTTAATGTAGAAGGGCCATTTGGATGGAACAGAAAGCACTGGGCCAAAAGAATGCAAAGCAGCAGTGTATTTTTTTCCAATCAAAAGCCATCAATAACCTGTTCTTGAAAATGTCTTTTTTCTTCAAGCATAGTACATAATAGCACATTATGGCATTAGTACATGATAGTTTCACTGGTGATCCTGAGAGCACTGGTCTATAATGAATCAATAGATTTGTTTCATCTTTAACTAATTTGAATCTTTAATCTTCTTGCTTGTATGAATTCTTCTTCCTTCAGGTCAAAGTATTAAATAGGCTCAAGAAGTAAATAAGGAAATAAATACCAGAAACGCCATGGGGAACATTGAAATTAAAGTTTTCTAATAGTCAAATCAACTTAATGCGGTGATTACTAGCTCAGTTCAGCTTCTTTCCTTCACCCCCCCTCCCCCAAACTCTATGGCTAAAGCTGTGGGAGTAGATGGCCTAAAAAAGGAAGCTGCTTTGGTTTTCTTTTAGTTTCTTGATGCTTGTGTAGCTCTAGATCAGGTTTGAGGGTCATTGTATGATAACTGCTCTCACTGTGGACATACAGGAACTTTTACAATGCAGAGATGTAAAATAGCCCAAAACATTGGTCTGAAAATGCTTCCCTATGTTTCATGCCTGGTTTGCACTCCACCATGTGCCCATGTTGCTGATGCATCTGACTTTTTGTATGAATATAAGTTACACTGGTGCAAACCCTTCTGTAGACAAAATCTTGCTGATACAACTGTCTCCCACCAGCACAACATATTTCAGTTAATGAGTCAGAATACACTTTGATATCAGTATAAATGGTCCCTCCTGGTGGGAGGATTGCTTCTTTACTGTTAAAAGTGTAGATAAGTTCTGAACTTTTCTTCTCCCTTACTTGTTCTTAAATCAATCAAACCCTTATCTATTATTTCTCATCCAGAAATAATACATGTTTTTTTCATCACCTTTTTGACTGCTGGTCCCTCTCTGTGTTCTTGCTTCAATCATATGGTCATCAGAAAAGGGTATATCCAAAATCTTCTTGAAAGCAGAAGTTCTGTTTCAAGTGATGGTAACTGCAGGATCAAACGCCTCCAATCTTAAAAGAAAAAGAAACAAAACTGATTCAAAAGTTTGAAGCTAACAAATGGCTTGTAGCTGGCTGAGACACTTGTATTTAATATTGAGGAAGCAATGACTTTCTGGTCTCCAGTGGAGCATCTCCTAACCAGACAGACAGGTACACAATGAAATGAAGTCTTAATGCTGAGAACTTCTTGAGAACACTACAATAACATTCTGGCAGGCTGGGCTCCCTTGGCTCTTGCACTCACTGCAATTTGAATGTCTCTTTCAGTTTAGCATGATGCTTGGCAAATTTCCCAACCTTACATTATCTGGGAAAGGAAGACAGGAGAAGCTGGTACATTCAGCAAATCTTTGAAGAAGCTTCTTTGCAGTTTGCTGGTAGCAAAAGTGTTGGCTGCAAAAGAGTGTAGAAGTGTCAGGACTGTAGCTTAGCTAGGCTGAAAGGGTTTATCTGACTTGCATCCAGGCATCAAGATGCTCAGATACCACAGCAATGTGTGTGGTATAAGAACCTAGATAGAAGTTGATTAGATAGCAAATCAGACTTTTTGCATGTGATTTCCTGGGTTTGTCTAAACTTATAGCAGCAACAGTTAATTATAGGAGGTTATGAAGGCAGCTCCTGGGTGGGTTTATGGCACTTATACATTGGATTCCAGCCATAAAGTGCCAGCTGAGAGTTACCACTGTGGCAGGAAGCCCGTATTGATGCAAAGCTGATGGAAACTATCTTTGGGCCTTCCCACTTCGGGCTAGGAGCAGCAGATATTGGTGATGGAAGATCTTGAGGGAGAAGCAGCATTTTGGCAGCAATGGCAGAATCCCAAGGAAAAGAACATCAAGATGTGCAGGGGACATCACCTGAAGAGGGACAGAAGCGGGAGGTAATTGCACACAGGAGTTACTTGTGGTCATCCTCTAGATGATTGCTGTACTTACCTCCAGATCTAGTGCCTCTCCTTCCACCACACATGAATCCCTCAGCCATTGTAATCACTTCCTCTGGCTCTTAAGCAAGGGCAGCTCTTTAATTGCAGATTAATGTGTTAATGAAATTCTTGAGGCTACACTGAAGTGACTGGGCAGGAGAGACTAGGCTTTCAGCAGCAGCTGCTGGCACAGGAGTCACGGCTCATGCTGCTCTACAGGGAAGGCAGTGCCGTAAGCAGGAGCAGGATCCGTCATTTTTTTCTCCGGTACTGCCTCGGGGCACATCTACATGGCAGAGCACAGCACTGCACAGGGATTCTGGAGCTGCCTCTGAGCAGTGGTTGTGCTAGTTTCACAGCAGGAATATTCAGTCTGCCTGGAGTGCTGTTCTAATATACCCACAGTGTTTGCACCCCTATCCCTGACCCTGAGGTAGCTTGATGAGTGCAAGGTGAGCTCTCTCTTCCCCTCTGCAGAACTGTGTTCTGCTGTGTGCTCCCATCTGCTCTTAGAAGTATTAAAACAAAAAGTTATGACATTTATGAAGGACTTTATATCAATTTTGATCTGTGGTTTCTGATTGGTGGGGTCTTATTTATTTTAGAAACTGGGGAAGCTTTCAAGGCAAATTTCATAGGTGATGCTTTTTTGTTTCCTTTGATGACAGTCCTGATTTTGTTTTATATTCTTTCCTTTGAGTGTCTGAAATTTTGCATGAAATTTCACGTGAAATTTCTACTGACTTGTAAATACCAACACACAGAGTAATTACCAATTCTTCCTGCCTAAGTTAACAGCATTCTCTTTCCTTGTCCTCTTAGTTCAAGGTCACAATGATCAAATTTAATCCTTCATGAATTTTCATCTGGCTTGCTGTCCACAAAAATTGTTGATTAAAAGATCCAATTTCCATTGGCATTCTCCCTTTCAAAGGATGTCAACAGGAAATATAAATGTGCAGCCTTTTGTGAATGATATGCAAGGACATGCAGGCTTATGAAAAAAAAAAAGCAGCAGTTAGCTAAATCCTTTCATTTCTGTTTTGAATGACTGGCCATAGGAATGCAGGCTAAGCTGTATTTCAGCTGTTCCCAAGGATGTGTATGTGTAACTTGTTGATAGTGGTTGGTACATCGGGCTCCAGTGACAGCTACGTGACCACTCTGATGATCACTGTCCTGTAGCAGAACCAGCCCCTGCCTCCCCTCAAGAACACCAGGCATGAAAGAAAACAAAGAGGGATCTGTTTATTCAGAGGACTGGCACTCGTACCTCCTGCTTTTTACTGAGAAAAGAGAGATCCTAGGTCATTTCAGCTCTCACTCTATTCTCCCAGCAACGATTAGGTTGTAAGGAGCTGCATGACTTGCTTCAGCAATTGATGTGAATTTCTGATAACTGGGAGAGCTGAGACTTTTCCCCACAGGGCCTGTGGGGAATCTGATTGATAGGAGCAAAACTCAACACCCAGAACACCAGCTTACTTCGTTGGGAGCTACCCATTACCAACAAAAAGAAAGGAAAGCCCACCACAGTCTTAAAGCTTCAGCATTATGTTTTAAAAATCTTACCAGTGTCCAAGGTATATGTCTTTCACAGTAAAAATTACTTGGAGTGTGCTGTGAATGCACAGACACAGATCAGTGCTGAACATCTGGTTAAAATAAATTACAGTCTTATTTTGCAAATAAAAATTCCTAGGGTCTACATGACAAAGTCTGGCCAGCACAACTATCTCATGAGGAAAAAATCACATCCCTAGCCTACAAAGATAGCTATTTTGGCATGATTCCATTCCCCACTATGTAGACTTACGTAGACTTAGACCAGAGAAGAGTCCTTTTGCCAGTATAACTCACATTGTTTGGGAGGTACTTCACCCATGCTGGCAGACTGCTGCAGCTGGTATAAGCCATGTTTCCATCAAGGAATATGGCCAGAACAGTGACACCAGCAAAGCCCCTGAAGTACTTAAAGAATAGCACTTTTTCTCCTGCTAGCAGTGTTCAGTATTTTTCAGTTTTAGAGCTTCCTGCTGAAAGGAAACATGCAGAATTTGTGCTCTTCCTTATATCATCAAGACATTATATCTTGTTACAGAAGAGTCAAAGTATATGTATGTATAGGAGGTGTGTTGCTTTCCAACCTCCTGGTGGTACTTCCTTTGAATGGGAGAAGATCCCAGTTCTCCTGAAGGATGCCTATTGTATGTTTTGGTGTTGGTTTTGCAGGTTGAGAGGCAGAGATGGTTTGCCTTTTATTAGGGCTTCATATTTTGGTTTTGTTGGCCAATAAATCTATTTGCCATAGTTAATGAATTACAACTGTGTATGCAAATAAATTTGAGCTGTTTTGAATAACAAAACAAAGTCCTTTACTCTGTGACTTGGCTTGTATTCTTACACTCTTACTGGTCCTTTTTTTTTTTTAAGTGGTCCCTGTTAACTCTTACCTGATAACATTTACCAAAGGACTTTCTGGATGAACCCAAAAATTGAAGATTTACCAGCCCACCTTAACCTACAAGCCCCTCCCCCCATCTATAAGGCAAGCAACACATAAAGCTGTCTTGGCATAAAAGTTCAACTTGTTTGACAACAGTTTTCACCAGTCCCACTTAATTATGTTTGTCCAAATTTCTACTTGCCTCAGTCTGTGCAGACTCTGCTCATTCCTTTCCCAGCTCCTTCACCCTCCGTTTTTCTACCAGGTCTCACATTTTTGCACAAGTGGTGAACAGGACAGAAAGGACTAAAAGTGGGGTGGAGGAAGGCACCTAATTAAAAACAATCTCTTCTGAACAGAGAACCTCCCTTTATTTTAATTTCCCATTATCACTTAGCTGTGAATTGATGAGAACATGAAGCAAGACGCCAAGAGGCCCCATTCTAAAGTGCACCACTTTGGAAGGGGAGAATTTGCTGCATTCTGTCAGACTCCCAGGACCTGTCTGCCTCCCATAGCTCCTGGTGGGAGGGCTGACTTAGGAAATGGCTAAAGACAGCAATGGCTAAAAAATGCTGCCTCTTCTCTGTCTCAAATAAGCCTTTTTCAGGTGAGCAGAAATGGTCTGAGCTGCTAATGAGGTGTAGGCTGCCAAAGAAAACACATGGGCAAATTCGTATTTTCCAGGTGGCTGGTGGTAGAAATGTAAATGTCCATTGAAGTCTAGAGCATGGCCTTTTTTTGCACTTACTCATTAAATTGTGGATTTATTGTGAGGTTACTTTAGCGTAATGCTAGCTGTGTTGTCTCACTGGCCCTCTAAATCAGTTGCTTGTCACAAGATTTATAAAAAAAACAAGTGCCTGCGTCATGTCACACCAGGATTGGGTGCTGGGGCACCATGGAGCATCACAGGAACATGAGCACCATGGAACAGCCAGGCCACCACTCCAGCTCTGTGCTGCTCTTGCTCAACGCTGAGCACGAGCTTGTCAAGCCAAAGGAGTTTGGATCAGAACGGAGTGTTGAAACAACAAACATTTGATGGAGCATATCCCCGAGGGATGTTAAAACAAGCAGCAGAAAAACACGTGACTGGTCCCTCGTGGTGCAGTCAATGGGACAACCTGCTCAGACCAGTCAGATTTCACCCATCTGGTTCACACCTGCACTCAGCCTTTTCTGGCCAAAGCCACCCTGAGCCAGGTCCCTCCCCAGGCTGACAGCTTTGCCACCTTGCTGTCCTCTCTCTGCCTCCACCTTGAGCCCAGCACCTCTGGATGCGCTTGTTAAATGAGAGCCTCCGTGGCCTGGAGGACAAACACTGTGCCACAGCGCTCTGAGCACTTCTACAAGCAGCTACTTTCATTTCCCATTTCCCAAGTGGTTATTGTGATTTAACTCTTCTGCAGCAGCCCAAGAGCAGCCCAGGCAGCTGGAGCAGGCAGGGAATATAATGGGGGATATGTTCACATTTCCCTCTACTGTCAGTGCAGCACCCACTGTAGACAAATCTTCAGAGCTGCGCTTTTAAATTAGCTGGGCTATTTGCAGTATAAGACCACTCATATTGAAAGCCAGTTACAAACAAGACAGAGAATTTAAGCAAGATTTAGAGAAAAACAGGCCTGCATTGACATTCAATCCCATTTTTTTTTTTTTTTAAGCCATTATGAATATTTGACCAGGGTCTTTGTGCATCCAGCCTCTTTTTGGAGTATGCAGGTATAAGAATGACATTACAGCGTGAAATGAGTCTCCCCAGCAGCTCTGGGACACTTGCTGTCTCCTTCAAAGGGATTCACAAATCCACAAATGGATGTCACTAAATGGGTTTGGTAATTTGGGGAAGAATATGGCCTACTAATGACTTGGTTTTGGTGCAACTGAGATTCACGTGTAGGGACACATTTGTTTTCTAGGTAGAACAGTTTCTAGCATTCTATTTAAGTAAAATATTTTCAGAAAATTCAATAAAGCAGCAAATTATTTGAGTAGGACTATCAACCTACAAAGTATCTGAAAATTGTGAAGGATCAAGTAGAGCAGTTTAACTGTGTTGTTTGAACACAGTATTTTGTCCAGAAGGCCTTCTTGCCTTCTTTTTCTCATAATTGCTAATAGTGCTCCCTTAGAAGTGGCACCCTTCAAATACCACCAGCTAGCTGCTGCAGTGCTATTATCCTGCAGTGCTGTTATCCTAATGCCAGAAATTCCTCATTTTATAGTGTGCACCTTTCCAGGAATAAGAGAATGAGGCGGCCTCCATTAGATCTGGGCTTTTGCATATTGCAGAACCACATTTAAATGAATTAAATAGAGATGCCAAGACTAAATTACTGAAACAGTTCTCATGCTGACTTGGTTTGACAAGAATGCGGCCTACTCTGAACACTGGATGGATTTCCATCCAAGCTGAGTGATCAACACCTCAAATCCCATGTTTAAAGATATGGCTTGACTATTCCTCAAAGCCTGGATTTACCCTTAATCTCGCAGGGGTCTGGAGGAAACCTACCTGACAGGAGGATCACTCTTTAGGAGCATAGACAGGGGAACTAGTCATCACCATTATTATAACTACTCACATTTATATATTTCTAAGCATATGCATCACTTTTCATGAGCAAACATAACCACAGTCAATCCTGGATCCTTAGATGTCTCCATCTGAGTGACATGTTTAGTCAGTCATGCAGATACTATTTCCACTAATGCCAGTTCACAGAACCTTACAGTGAGACCCCCAAAATCACAGGCTCACTGATGCAGGAATTTATATGCATAGATAGTAAGGAACAAGGAACAAAGAAGGTAGGCAAGACTAATGTGATGAAAACCAATTTTGTTCAAAGTCAGAAACCTCAGACAACACTGAAGAAACAAAAAAGTGTATGCAGCCAGCATCTAATACATCAGCTGCAGACCTAAGACTGTGTCAGGCCTTCCAGAAACAGAATTCAAAACAGAATCATAGAATCATAGCAGGTTGGACAAGACCTCTAACATCATCAAGTCCAGTCATTAATCTAGCACTGCCATGTTCACCACTGAACAATGTCTCCAAAATAGACCCAGTTTCTACCATAAGCAAAGGTGAAGGGGGAAAGAAAAAAACCCAAATGGGAATCGATTCAGGGGTTTATGTGCCAAAGCCACTCCCCAGGCAGGTTCTTTTTCCATGATCAGCAGGGCTTGTGTGGTGACACCTTCTTTTCCTTCCCATTATAATTTGTTAATATGCACCTGGACTACCAGCAGATCGGCACTCCCAGGTGTAAAAAGATATCGGCCTCTCTAAAGATACGGACCTTGTGAAACACCACACCTCAGCACAGCACAGCCAAGGGCTGAGCTGCCCTTATTTGTACTCACGACTTAGGCTTGCATAAAAGACTTATAAAGTCTTTGGGAAAAGAACAGCTACACATTTGTCTACTCTTTGTGTTCCAAGAACTTTTCTTGTTAGCTGCTAGATGACATTTTAATGAGGTTTCACAGCATAGAAAACATGGGACGATTTAACCAGCTCTGTCCACCCCCTCTCTCCCTCCCTCCCTCCCTTTCCAAACTCTTTCTGAAATGAGTTAACATGTGGGAACAAAAGCTTTTATGAGAATTTATGTCATTTGTGTGGAGGCAGGGGTGAGGGAAAAGTCATTCAGCTGCCAAACCTTGGCATCAGAGTGTGTGCCATTCCCTCTCCTGCCCTGTAGTGGGTGGCAAAGTGGTCATGTTCAGACCTGTGCAAGTTTCTTAAAAAGCCGGGGGCTAGTGTGTGTTTGTTTGTTTGTTTTGCAGTCACAGAGAGGGCAGCGTAAAATAGCTGCGAGGCAATTCCCGTACAGTAAAATGGAAGTCTCTTTGGCTCTTCATTCAATACAATGTGGCTCAAGAGGATATCCTGCCAAACCAATGATAACGAGGGAAATAAAGTCACTTCCTCACCAGCTGTTTGATTCAGGTAGAAAAAGGAAGCGTTTACTTCCTCATGTTCGTTCTCCCCGCCGCCCCCTCAGTCAGAAATGCCAGGCAGAAATTGCCTTCTCTCTCCACACTTCCACTGAGGAGCCGTCACATCCATAATGCTTCTCTGGACTGTGGGCAGCAAGTCCTCCTCTGTGGTCGAGGAGCTGTGCCTTGCCTCTCGGGCTGGGGTGCAAGCTGAGCTGCCAAAGTACCGAGGCTGAACAAAGTTGGTTCATTCCACAAGCAAAGAATGCCCGTGTAATTAAAGATGACATTTGTTTCTTGGATCAGAGCTGCCGAATTTGGGCCAGCGGAAGAGCGAAATAGTGTGATCTCTTTGTTTTGAGACTGCCCTGACTCAGTGCACTATTACGCCTCCTAATCCTCCCAGAGGGGCAAACTCCACTTCTGTCCTGGGCTCCCTGCAAATCCCTGGAACTCTGGCCAGGAACATGCCCTATCCTCCCTATATGTAGTCCAGTGGGCAAGAAGGAAGTAAGGGGTGCCCTTGGGGCACCTCATGGCTTCCAGTCAAAGCAGGCAAGATGAAGCAGGCATCTCAGGGGCTTTGGTGCCTAAGAGGAGCTCAGGCAGAGCATCTTTTCCCTTCTCCACCGCTACCTTTCTTGCTTCACAGAAACAGTCAACACAAAGTTGCACAGTAAACCAGCAACAGACTGATTTGACTTAATAAAATCTTCTTAAGAAATGGCTTTTTAAGTAGTTACAGAAGTGAATGAAGAGTTCTTTTCAATATAATTTTTAACAGCTCTGGTATAATTTTACATCCAGGATATAACTTCCCATTAAATTTTGAAGGTCTTAAAAGCAAGGTCTGCAAAGATTTTCTTTCCAATTGTGTAAGACTTCCAGAAAGGTTGACCAAGCCAGAACTTGCCTCAGTCTATTTGCCAAGGGGACCCTTGCTTTAATTATAAAGAGTGCTTTTCAAAGGACATCAAGTGTTTCAAACAATTTTCCTAATCTTATTTATTTTAGCTGAGATTCGCTTATTTTAAACAGAGCAGTTTAGGTGACAAAAATCCAGTGACAAATACATGGGTTTACAGAAGACAAAACCTTATGAAAGGTTAAAATTCTGTTTAGGGTTCTCTTTGTGCTAAAATAGTTTTCAGCAACGGGTCATACTTCCCTCCTCCCACCCCCCTTGTTTTAGTACATAAAATGGACATGTGTTTATTTAAAACAGGTTTGAAACTTAAACAAATAGTGACAGGCTGTTCAAACAAGCTTCGGAAATAGGCCTAATCAGAATGTTTGAGAAGGGGAGGGGGAACGATCATAAAGAGCTACTTGTAATATATAGTGCAGACACCATTAGGTTGGGTTCATGTTATTGTTGTAATAATCTCGGACAAAAAAGTACTGCATGCTGCACATTTTTTGTTAACATTCCTCTTCTGAGCTATAGGTTATGCCATATTTTTGTCTTGTATCCAAGTTCTACTGTTCACCTCCGTCCATCTCCATACCCAGTACCAGAAGCTCTATGGAATCATTGGAAATGGTCTCACAGAAAAACTGGGGGAATATTCCTGAACTGGGAGACACAAAATACGCTCATTTTGATATTGATATTGTGTATGCATCAGCTGTCATGAATATACAGAAGTGAGACCTTCCTCACGGAAAGAAACCATGAAAACCTTAACATTTAAATGTTTTCACATGACTTGCATTTCCATGAAGTTTTTTTTTTTTTCATTTCCTCTCTTTTCCACCCATAATAATATCACCAAGTGTTGAACTTTACCCGTGTTGTATTTTTATAAGGCCTGATCTTGAGCTCCCTATACAGACAAGGCTCCCGTGGAAGTGAGTGAGTCTGTACTGGCGACAACAGGATTTAGCCCAGTCTGTAACATTTTGGGATATTGTGTTACTTCATAGCCTTAAGGAGAAATAAAAGCAGCTTTCCAAAGAGCTGCACAGCAAACTGAGTGTGCTTTTTCAGCTCTGAAACAGCACAGCAGAATATTAAGGCCAGAGTTTGTGAACATCTATGTCAAAAAACAGGCAGCTAAGCAAAAGTTGCCAACTTCTCTCTGAAATGAAATGAAAGATTCCATCCTCCCCAGAAAAGGTTAAGCTGCTTTCACTTAAGAATATACCTTTGGAAACCCAAGTTGGAAAATGATTGCCTAGAGGAACAAGCATTGAGAAATAGCAAGAGGCAGACGTGTTTTCACGTCACTCGGTTGGCCAGAGCCTGTGGCTGTTCTGTTACCAAGCCTTACCTGCTTACATCCACTCTGACCTATAACATACATCAATATTACTTAATGTAGTAACATATTTTGGAAGCAAATATCTATTATTTATTTGAATCTCACTCAGTGTCTAGTGAATAGAAGTCAAAATATTAAAAATCCTTACACGCCCTCTCGTGGTAAAACCACAAACGCGCCTCTTCGGACAATAATTAGAGATGCCTGATGAGGGAAGCTAATTTGACCACAGAATTTGATTGTCATTAACTCGGTTGGAAGCTTTACATCAGTAATGAACACCTTTCTCTCCTCAGTTCCTGCTGTAAACCATAACAATATATGCATAATTAGAAGACAGATATGCATGATTAGAAGACAGGTCATAATAACATTGCAAAACAGCTAAAGGCAGTATAACTTTAATAGAGAATGTGAACTTCTACTAAAAATGGGAAGTCTAGGGTAATAAAAGTAGAGACAGAAACTGTCATGTTAGATAGCTGTTTCATGGGCTTATTGCAATAGCTTGGGAGCAGACCTTAATTGGCAGCCCAGTAAAAGAGTTGCCATAAATGATGCTATCAGTTTTGTCACATTTTTAAAGTCATTCAGCTTGGCTATTTACTGCTTTCGTGCCATACAAATCATACATGATTTATCTGTCTCTGAGGAATGCCCTGAAGCGTCATGCTCGTTAGGAATTGTAGCCTGAAAGAAAGGCATTACGTGCAGAGTATCACCAATCCAGTCATTTGTCCAGTCAAATCCCACTGTATTTATGAGTCACAAAAACTTTATCTTTGCTACTTAAACAGCCTTTCCATTTGGTGCCTACGTGCATGACCAGATTTTCCTGGAGCACTGGACCACGGCATCACCCTTATTGGTGACAGTTGTGAAAGATTATCGTAGGTGTAACACAACCGTAACACCTTCAGTTCATATGGAAGAAACATCTGTGGCTACTACACAAAGACTTCTGAGCCCATCCCAAGGGAACCAAACAAACACTGCCTTATTTTCAATGAAGCTGATCTGCAATATAGATGTTCCACATCCAGTGGAAATGAAAGATTTGGAGAAAGAAGGTTCATCTACTTCCTTTGCTTACGTTTGTATAGACAACATTTAGGACCCAAAATAGTGGTAACTTATATTTTAAAATGCTGCTTCTGTCTTTTCTGTTAGACTGGGCATGCCTAAAGCAGAAGTCACAACCATACGTAATTACAGCAATATTTATAAAGAAATAGACAGGAGAACTTTTTTTTAAGCACACAAAACAGACCTCCCAAATCACTATTTTAATAGGTTTGTGTGGTCTTCTTGTGCCAGCAGGATTGTTGGCTGACCCTTGAAGGTGAAGAAGTTACCTCCCTTTCCTCATTCCCCCCTCCCCCCAAAAAAACAGTAACTGCAATTCTGATATTCCTTTTCTCATTATTTCCCTTTCTAGGATGCCTTTGTGGAGTTGTATGGCAACAATATGAGGCCTTTGTTTGATTTCTCCTGGATCTCTCTGAAGACTATCCTGAGTCTGGTTCTGGTGGGAGCTTGCATCACTCTTGGCGCTTATCTTGGACATAAGTAGAGTCACCCAGTTTATTGTGGATTACAAAAGTCTTTCAAAACAACAAAATAATATTTTTTTTTTCTGTAGCACAATGATATTTTATGAGCAAAGCAACTTCCCAGCGAAAGATTAAATCAGCTATTACTGCCAAAGGAAATATCATTTATTTTTACATTGCCGGAAAATTATTTATTAAAAGATATTTACATTTAACCTGCTATTTTCAGAACCTCAGCAAGTTGTATCTGTCATCACATTATGTTCTTATTCTTAACTTTAATGAACCCCAGAGTATTTTACGTTCTTTTTTTTTTTTTTTTTTTTTAATTAATGCCGCTGGCTGGATTATTTTATCTCTGAAGAGCAAATATACTGACAAAGACCTACCTGCTTACACTTACAAGGGCAGTTACTTGAGCTGCTAAAAACTGCCAAATTGTGTTGAATTTCCTAGCATTTTCCATGAGGGATCTGAAAGACAAGGTCAGCATGAACAAAGTTCTCACCCTGTCCTGCTGGCAAGAACTGATGTAATAAACAATTCAACATGGTACATATGTGGAGTCAAGACAGAAACTTCTTGAAGGACACTCTGCTATCCCTACAGGAGAACAGTTGGAAGTATGATTGCCTATGCCTTTTAAACATGTGTTTTTAAGTTACCAGCTGTGCCATCACATCGTAATCACAATACCCACACAATACATGTCAACTTTTTTTTTAACAGAAGTATGAAGTTAAATCTTTGGGGCTCGCAGGAAATTGCTGTTCCAATGATTTTCTCAGCAGCAAAATGTTTTTTGTGGCTACTGACACAGAAACATCAGGAGACCTTAAGTGCCTGCTTCAACAGAGCAGAGCTGGAGTCTGAAGACCTGACCTGTGTCCCACTTTAGTGGGCTCATATCTGCAACTAATCCTGCTTACTTACAGAGTTCCTCCGGGGGTTTGAAACCAATTAGATGTGGTCTCTAAATCCCTGAAAGTTTAAAAAAAAATCTTAATTTTATTTGGCAAAAAGCAGACCTCAGCTAAGTTACAGATTAGCTCTGACTATCCTTGTTTATCAAACTGGACACCAAAATCGAGTTCATATTCATAACAGGAAAGGAAAGTGAGATTTATCATCCTGCCCCTCGCCCTCAAAATATTTTCATGCGAATAGTCTCCTAAGACTATCTACAGAAGAAAAGTTGATGAAGAAACCCAAAATCCTCTCTCTGGACAGAGACTCTTTGACACCTCTCTGATGCAGGTGTCTACTGTCATCTCAAGTGAAAATAGGGTAAAGGAAAAGGGGGAGTGGGAGGCGTGAAGTCATCTGCTCCTGTTACAAAATGCAACGCAAGTAAAATTAATGCAGAGTACATAACACAGTTTTATAAACAGACCTGTGTTCAAAGTGGGGCTTTCTGTGAGCTCGATGGGGCCAGGAGTCCCCTGGAAACTGAAGACTCTGAAGTGTCGAGTCCCAGGGGCTGCTCTGAGGCATGGAAATGTCCAGCTTCAAATGTTTTAAATCCTGCGCTTCTATTTTTTCTATGAAGCTTTTTTGAAATCTGGGATTTGTGGGTAAATGGATGTCCAGATATAAAAGGAAAGTTTGCAAAGCTCTGGATAAAATGTACCGTACAATACATAAGTGCTCCAAGGGTGAAAAACACACAGTGAATAAACTGTAGTTCCAACCTCAAGATTTCAGCTGAATAACTTTGTGGCATTATATGCAAAATATCTCCAGTAACTCGGGAATGTAATATGTTCAATGTTAAGGCTGTAGTTGATATTGTGTCTTCAAAGCTGCTTTTATGTTTGGTTGGGTTTTTTTTAAGAGTTGTACATCTCAGCATTTTTACTGCTATTTAGTCGTGGCACCTACACTTTGTATGAGCAAAGATGGGGCAAGCTTACATTTCAGATTTGAAATTACTTAATTTTATAGAAACATAGAAAGGAAATATTTTTAAGAGGACAAAAATGTGAACTATTCTTGATTAAAGGAAAAGGAAAAATCCCACCATCAAATAGTACCTGCAGTGCTTTCAGAGTGCTTCTCTAAGGAGTGGGCATGGTCATGTAGGGGTTTTGTGAAAAATATTTCAAATCAGAGGAACTGAGGAGTATTGTGGATTGAGTGTGGGCTTTGTTTTTTATTTCAGCTTAAAAACTGAACTTGTTTGCAGCCAATTGCACAACTTGAATTGGCTGCTATTGAGCTTATGTTTCATTTCACAATCTAGTCTTCTTTTTGATTTGTGCCCATATGCCCATTAAAGTTTATTAATTATTAGACCTCAAATTGTTTCAACATTGTTTGTTTTATTAAAGGTTTACATTGTCAAAAGTAGTTTAAAATGTCGATTCCAGTGCTGCTATAATACCAGGATAATTTGAATGGGGTTTTGGTTTTTAATACCTTCCAATGGCTAAAGTTTTTTAAAGCTGCTTTAGAAATAATATGAAGACAACACATGATACACAACTAAATGAATACTGAGGATTTTGTGTTCCGTTGTGTCTACTCACTGGACTTCCCAGTGTATTTGTTAGTAACAGGCAAAGAGAAGAGTCATGATGACTGTTGATGATTTTATTTTATTAAAGAGATGATGGAGTTTTCCCATCCTGACTGCAGAATAGTACAGTATTGTGGCTGCATTAGGTATAATGATAGTTGATAATACATTTATTAAGAAAACATTTAGAAACGTTGAATGTATATAAAAGCTTGAACTTCTTAAATAAAATCCTCTCTTCTCACTCCTGCATTTCTTTTGCAATAATTCCTGTCTTTCCTACTCTTCATTACACTTCCATGTAAGCTTTTTTTCCTCCACAAAATGCCTTACAGATTTCCATGCTCAAAGACTACGCTTCAGTGAAAACCCATCCTCTGTCATTGTGTATGCACAGACATCTGACCACTCTCACCATATCCAAATCATAAAAGAAAAAAAAAAATTAAAAAGAGGGACATTTCTGAAGTGTTTAGGTGTAGAGAATTAGAGGTCAAAAAGGAAGGAAGAGTGGAGGGAAATAGAGAGATCACTGAAACATCTCCGTGGTAAGATAAGTGCTACCTGGAATTTGTTTATCTTTCATCCTTTCCATTGAAAAAGGATGCCATAAGGTCAGAGAAAAAGCTTGCAGAGACCCCCCTATTATTATTCACTATAGAACTTTGTTAATGCTGAAGGCAGTCTATTTTAAAACAGCAAATGCATAGGCATTGAAGAGAAGTACTGGGTTTTGCTATATTCAGCTTAGGTGTCTTTAATTCTTTTTCAATAATTTTTTAAAGAAAATAATGAAGAAAAGTATTTTGTTTCTGAAAAAATAATCTGTAGGATCACCTGAGATCTGTCATAAATAAGTAACTTAGGAACAAATGAAAAAATTGTGCAAAAGTATTCTGAAATTAGGGGTGATAGAGAGGACATTTCTTTATGGAACAAGCACTGGATCCACCAAAGGACTAATGGGGCTGTCAAGGTAACAGAGGTATATATATATATACAGGTGAGAAAGGGAGCTGGAAGATCTGAAGAATGACACTGGTATGTAAGAAAATCTTCAGTTTCACATGTTGTAGGAGTTCACTCAAGATGATCTGAAAATAACTGTTAACTAAAAGCAGCTACAAATGTGTGCACTACGTGGCTATGATTACTAAAAACTTGCAATTACAAAATTACAGGTAAATTATTATCAAATTATCTAGTCTGTAAAAGTTCATCAGTTGGCTGTTATGATTGGGAATTATATAGCCTGCGTAGTTTTGCACTAAGAAGGAACAATTATGAAAAAGGAAGTCTGAAACTAGATGTGCAAAGGCAACACAAAGGTGATGCAGTCCAAAGAACACGGTCCCAGTCCCCCCAGTCCATGCAGTCTCCCCAGCTGAGGCAGCAAGAGTTTGGACTGCATGCTTTGACCTGAAGCATGACACTGCTTAGCTATGCACCTGCACTCCACTTCACAAACCTATTGATTAAAAGTATCATGAAGTAGCATGTTTAAAGCCTTTCTTCTTTTTCCTCTCTCTATCTCTGAACAAACTAGCAAAATGATTTATTTCTATTACGAGTTTATGGATCAGTACTATATGAAAAATTACACATATTTTAATTTATGTGTATAAAAATTCTTTCTCATTGCAAAAGCCCAGCTTTATTTTACATTTCTATCTCTCTTTCCAACAAGGCTAAATGCAAGGAAGACGAAAGAGCTAATTTAATCTGTATTTGGTTTAAACCACACTTCTATACTAAGTTAATGCAGCTTCATCACACAATAAATTTATCTTCAAAAAGTAATACAGCATTAAGAGTTCCACACAAAAACTATATATTTTTATAATTTAAATAGCAGTTTTTTTCCTTTTCTTCTGAATATTTGAATTTTAATTATCACCAGCATAAATGTACATAAACAGATATTGTTTATCCAGTACCTTTGGATGATGTAGGTATGGTAATGTAGTTTGTCAGTTTATCATCATTTAATATGATTATGTTGTTCATTGTCTTTAAAATGTTATAAGAACATGCTGCCATTAAACTTTCCATGTCTGTCTAGTTTATATTGTGAAAAAATAATAAAAGCACACTGTGAGATACTGGTGCATTTGCATTGTTTAGGATTTGTCGATAAAAAGCTACTCAAACATTTTGAGTGTAATCCCATAAATGACGCATAGTTTCCTTCCTCATACTTCTGTTCACCTGTTCTGCTCAGCAGTGGCCCGTACTCACCAGCTTTGCTCATGAAGATGCAGTGATCCAGGTTTCAGTAGTTGCTGCTGTGTGAAATGCAGCCCCTAGGTGTAGTCTGCGCTTTGGGACCCAAGGATAGTGTCACCCTTTCTGCCCTTTCATTCATTGGATGCCTTGCAGAAAGTGCAGCAAGGCTCTTCCATTTATTTGCTAAAACTGGTTTTCATTCTTGCTACCATGAGCTGGACATGGACATAAGCAAGTTTCAACAGGAGCAAAAGAAATATTTTTGTTACTGCTGAAGGTTTCCTACAGTTATGACCGATTTCCAAAATGTATTTAGGTATTTTGCTTCTTACAGGCTCCTGTTAACTAGCTCTTGATTCACAGGGGTTGCATCTTACCTTCTGTGCCTTTAACTCAGTTAGACCATAGCTAGATGCATTCAGGTAATTATTATCTAACTGCTTTAAGAGTTTACCCAGCTTTTTGAGTGGGTTTTGCAGCCAAATGTGTGCACTGTGCTGTCATGGATGCACTTTTTGTGAGTGCCTGAACTTCATAGTTTAATGCTTTTCACAACTCAGGCACAGGTGCAAAACATCTACCCCTCTGTCTGCATCCATGAAGACAAAGAAGGTGAAGGAAGTCAGCCTGAAACTGAAAGAAGAAGCAACACAACAGAATGCAATGCTGGACTCTGCCCTCTGGGCTCTGGGATTTAACTGTTCAGCAGAGAGCAAGGTTACTAAACCTTTGCAAGGTAGAAGATAAACCATATTGCAGTAAGGCAAGTACTACCATTTCTCTCTGCCATTATTTTGTGAAATAAGAAGACAAGGTCTTGGAGGACAGTAGCCCCAGAACTGCATTTTTTCTAGCTAAAACCTAACAAAGGAAGAGGGGATTAAGTTTCCACAGGGAGTTCAGCAAAACCAGGTAAATTAGTTCAGGAATTCTTCTCTTTCTGCCCAGTCAGATAACTCCATTTTTTCTTAAAAGCTAACAGATCAGCACCTGGGATTAAATGCTTAGCTTACCACTAGGACCAAGCACAGTGAGCAGATGGGGATAACTTAGAAGAGGTCCAGATAAAGACAAAATGAACCCTTAGACATGATTACTAAGGTGGGTTTTGGCTGTCTGCAAATTAAGTAGCAGGACCCTAAAAAAATAGTTTTGCGGGGCCAAAACCAGAAAGCTCCCTCCTCAAAACATTCCCGAGTGGTTTCAGGCACCATGAGTCTCCACTGAAGCTGCACGAGCAGTGGCGTACAGGTGTCTCTCTGCAGCAGTAGGCTCTCCATCCCATAATACCTATAGCTCCTGATTTTCCTCAATTACTAAATATTTAATGGGAGTCTACAAGTGGTAGAAAGTGAAGTTTATTCCACTATGAATGGCTGGGTGGCATTTAAGTTTTATGTAACAACAGACCCTAGGAGGAGCTAGCCTTCTGCTTGGAACTACCTTTTTGGCATCCAGAACTGCCTCTGAGGACATGTTACCCTGGGCAAAAGACAATGGAGTCAGGATTTGTGCACTGCAAGAAACTGACTTGCACAGATGGGTAAACAAAAAAACAGCTCTTGGAGCATCCCATCATAGGCTGTAGTTCACTGCTCCCCACTACAGTGAGCCCAAGTACTGATAATGTTCAGAGTGGATCTCTAAAATCTTATAGGGATAAATACACGTCAGTTAAAAACATATATATCTAATTTTTTTAAAGACTTCTAAAGATGAAGACACACTCCTTGCTATTCTGCAATGAACTGAAGAGTGTTTCTGGATTAGTTCACCTGGAAGATGCCTCTTCCTCTCCAATGGGAGTACCTATTCTGGTACTGACCTATGCAACTCATATTAAGTGTACTGAGTTGCCTCTTGAATATCCTGGAGAAACACATCAGCTTGACCTCTTCTGCGTGTACAAGTACAATCACAATAATGAGAATGAAATGCCATGATTGTGGTGAAAATTTGGACTCAGAAAAGGTCCTGGTCATACAGCTGAAAGTGTTCATTTGGAACAGACAGTGCTGATGCAAAACTTTATAAAGCCACAGGTGACAAAGACAGAAGTCAGCCAATCAGTTTATTTGGGAATGAGATGGGAAAAGAGCCTCCTTCCCTTTCTTTATCCACCTTATAAGCTACAGGCACTTCTCTTCCGATGTGATTAGAGATGCTGTCCAATGCCCTAGTTAATCATATCCTTGAGTTTTGTGCCTGTTTAAATTTCTCCCTATCTGTACACTCTCACTTGGAAAAATCTGCCGATCCTTAATATATTTGGTAAGTAAACTTTTCCCTGTTCTACCTGTGACTTCTAGATTATTACTCTTACCCCTCTGGTAACACAAAAGACCCTTTGGGAGGTAAGGTGCAATATATGCGGATGACACTGCTCACGGATTATTAACAATAGTATCCCAAATGCGTGTTCCAGGCTGTGCTACTGTGAGCACAAGCACCAAGGAGGTCTCTGCATTGGCAGACCACCAGGATGGAGAGACACATTTCTGTCAAAGCAGCCACGGACTATGCTAAGGGGCTGTGGGGGGATGAATGACATCTGATCCAGCACCATCTAGTTAGAATAGCACAGCTGTATCCCATTGTATCGTGTTTGCATGGCAAGGTTTTGGTAGCTATGAGGCTACAGGGGTGCCAGAAGCTTCCCCCATGTCCATTACAGCCAATGTCACTGGCTCCAGGATGGACCCACTGCTGGCCAAGGCTGAGCCCATCAGCAACGATGGCACCACCTCTGGGATAACTTATTTAAGAAGGGGAGGACAACCACACAATTGCAGCTGGAGAGAGGAGTGAGAATATGTGAGAGAAACAGCCCTGTAGACACCAAGGTCTACAAAGAAGGAAGGGAAGGAGGTGCTCCAGGCACCCCTGCAGCCCCTGGTGCAGACCATGGTGAAGCAGCTGTGCCCCTGTAGCCCCTGGAGGTTCATGGTGGAGCAGAGATCCACCCACAGACCATCAGAGCAGATGGAAACACAAAGGAGTCTGTGACCCCATGGGAAGTCCGTGCTGGGGCAGGCTCCTGGCAGAACCTGCAGACCCATGGAGAAAGGAGCCCATGAGGTTTGCTGGAAAGACTTGTGACTCCCTGCGAGAACTCCTGCTAGAGGAGCCTGTTCCTGAAGGACCGCACCCTATGGAAGGCACCCACACTGGAGCAGTTTGTGAAGAACTGCAGCCCTTGGGAAGGACACACATTGGAGAAGTTTGTGGAGGAGTCTCTTATTGGAGGGACTTCACACTGCAACAGGGGAAGAGGGTGAGGAGTCTTTCACCTGAAGAGGAACAAGTGAAAGAGACAACATGTGATGAACTGACTACAATTCCTAACAGCAGTTCCTTTACACTGCTCAGGGTAAAGAAGGTAGAGAAAATTAGGAGTGAAGTTGAGCCCAGGAAGAACAGAGGGACTGGGGAGAAAATGTTTTTAAGGTTTAGTTTTATTATTCATTATCCTAACCTGATTTGATTGGCGATAAATTAAACTAGTTTCCCCAAGTCAGGTCTGTTTTGCATGATGGTAATTGGTAAGTGATCTCTACCGGCCCTTAATCTCAAGCCAAGAACCTTTCATGATACTTTCTTTCTGCTACCTAGCTGAGAAGAGTGGTAGAGCAGCTTTGGTGGGCATCCAGCCAGGGTCAATCCACCATATCCGTTCACCAAAAAGCCCTGTTGCAGGAAGTTGTCTTACAGCAGTGGAGAAAACATTTGGTCAACTTGATCCAGCATGGGAAAGCTTACACAGGAGAAGCTCTTTGTGTAATGAAATAACATAAATGCATGCCATAGAACTGGTTTATAATCTTTCAAAAAACTCTTTTAATCAATTCTCATGAATCCCAAAATTAGATTTATTGTTCCACTGACCCACAATAATCAGTCTTATGAACTGATGAGCATATCTGATGCAAACACATAAAAAGTCAATGCATGCAGTCTACATGCTAGTGTGGCAATAACTTTGATAGACCCTTTGTTGGGGCAACTACATCAGAAACTGTGAAAGGAGAAAATGCTGTGTTCAGAAAAAAAACAGACAAAAAAGCTAGACTGTACATTACTGCTGCAGTGGAAGTAATCACCCCTGATTTACTAGAAGTTTACTCAAAAAAACCCTGAAAACAAATCACTTGACAAAAAGTCTCTTGCTCTCTTCAGGGTTCAACCCTCCAAGTCACTAGAGTGAACAACACACACCTCCAGTTGCCAAAGCATAAATGCTTAGCATTCAAACTGTACAGCCTTTCACAGAAACATTGAATTATTTGGGTAGGGAGGAACCTTCAAAGATAATCTAGTCCACCCCCCTACCACAGGCAAGGACACTGTTCACGAGATGAGATTCCACATAGACTTTGGCCTCAAACACTTCAAGGGATGGTATATCCACGTATGACCCGATAGTTTGAAAAGAAATCAAAAGAAAACAGCAAAAGATTGGAAAGTGAATCCATGAGTCACATAAAACTCCCTAACAGGCATCAAGGCACTTTGGAAATGCAGTCCTTCAAAGACAGGATCACTGGAAAAAGCTGAGAGGCATCACGCCTCCCTACCTCTTACTGTGTCATCCCACAGCACTGCCAATGGCAAACCAAAAAGATTTTGGCTAAACAGCTCCTCTTTCTGGCCTGTACCGCCTCCACTGCCCTCCTCCCAGCAAACAACCAAGGAACCCACTGGCAGGGCCCAGCAATGCCAAACACATCAGCCAGCCTCAGACATAATTTTTGGCAAGCCCACTTCCACAGCATAAAGATGCCAGCGCCCTGTAAGGCAGCAGGCGGGCGGCGCAGAGCCATGGAGCTGCAGGGTAATTAATGCTGCCTGTCAGCGGGGAGCTGGGCACTGACGTGCCCTGCAGTGTTTGCATCGGAGCCCGGCCAGCAGCCTGGGCTGGCTGCTCCAGTGCCCAGATGCCGTGGCCTGAAAGGGACCACTGCCTGCACTGCTCTGTCCTCCGACAGTGCTGCTTGAAGTCAAAACTGGCAGCAAGCCAAAGTGTTCTCTCATGAGACTGTAAATTAATGTTGCTGAAGGAAGCTGGCTAGTAGTTCATGTAGCACTGGGTTTGCTTTACATCTGGTGTCAAACTTTGAATTCCCTCTGCAGCTAGGAATAAAACAGGTGAGGTGCCTGGGCAATTCAGCACTCCCTACACATTACTAATTTCCTTTCATCCAGGCCTTTAAAAAAAAAAAAAAAATCCCTGATCATGCTACAGTTTTAAAATGTTATAGCGTTGGGGGGTTTTTTGGCTTTTTTTTTTTTTTTTTTTTCTTTACTCAAAAAAGCAGCTGTTGTTTCTCTCCAGGCTTCACAAACATTCTTCCCATTAAGTAACTCATTTACTGCTAGTGGCAGGCACAGCTTCCTCCAATGCGCAACTGTAAAAGAAGCTGATATACCTTTTACACTTGAAAAATGTGGCCATGGAAAAGAAACAGATGTATTTTAAACAAAGATGCTCATTTTCAGCTCCTCCTCACTCCTTCACCTCACAGACTAGGTACCTAATATGCCCTTCACTCCAGCTGCCTACCACCTAAATCAGCATGCTTCCTTATCCCTGTGTTTTCATTAGGGACACAAAATCAATCTTTAACCAAGGACATATAGCACTGCTTCCACTTACATCCAAATAACAACTTCCAGTTCTGGAATTAGATGTCACTGCTGTTACTTTATAGCTGCTTTCTTGCTTTCTGCCAAGATGGAGGGGGAAAGGCAGGGCAGTCCAGAAGTCATAAAAGATATTTAAGAAGTATAAAAAGAAAAATTTATACAGCTGCCTCCAACAAGAGATGAGACACCATCCAATGTTCAGATAGGCCTAAGCTCCTCATCACATCACATGCTTTTCAAAGCATGCTACCCACTTGAGAACTACTCCAATCATCATCTACTGGGAAACTCCCATCGATATTAACTGGAGCTAGGAAGAGAAATTTTAGTTCTTGCACTGGAAATGGAGTCACTGATAGCTGCAGAACAGCTTTAACTGCTACACAAGGCTATTCAACTCCCTGAGAAAAGCCTGGATCCTTCCTCAAATACCTTTACTTTTCTTAAGTTCAGGTTGATAGGAATCTATGTGTCAGGGGGAAAAATCAGCCAGCCATCCTGAATATTGCTCATCCCTTATGAGCAGAAACCCCAGCTGTTCATTTCAAGCTTCTTTGAAAGCAACATCAAAATCCATAGTACAGTCAGAAAGGTATTAGGAAAATGGACCGTGACACACAGGTGCAGCATGTGTTACAAGTGAGCATGGCACATGCAAGCAGAGATGTGCCCTGGACTAAGCACTATCCTTTGCTTTGCTTATTTTGCATGCTTGACAAGTGGTGTTTTACCTCGTGCTTTCCCAAGTCTTTCTGGAAGTAATTTCTCTATGTATCTCCAGAATGCCATCAACAAGGATATGTCCAAAAAGTCTCCACTTGCTTGTCTTAAAATGTTCATGCTCTCTCCTACTGCGGAAACTGTATTTAATTTTTTTTTTTAAATTAAGTCAATTTTTTTTTGTTCCAAGTAGATACTTGGAAAGAATTAGCTAGTCAAAAAGATATGTCACTTTTGGCAAACAAAAGTTTACACACCCAGATAAAAAATAATCCTTCTGTCCTTTATTTTCAACTGTATGTCCACTGCTGAATCATCTTTTAATTACAGCTGACAATTGCATGGATGTCTCCAATGCAGTTTGCTTATAAACACACATTCATTGCAATGAAATACATGACAGACTTCACACTTAGCAGTTGTCAACATAACTTCATTAATGTGTCTTGAGTATCCACTTGCCCACCCCCACCCACTTCAAAACCAAAATTAAAACCCTCTTTTCTTCTGTCATCACATCTTCCAACAACTATCACCACTCATTCAAGTGTTAGGAAAATAAGTCACCACTTTTTCCATAATCCCCATCAAAAATTGCTACTTCCAACAAAAGCAATGTACAAACAAACTCAGTCACAAATGAAAGAAGCCATTTTCATTTCCCAAAGACCACATCTATTTATCTTCTTGACCCATCCAATTAAGTGGCATGATTCACCGATGACTAGTAGCACAAACATACATTCATGTGTTAAGTTCTGTCAAAACATTACAAAATTAGCAGAGATCAACTACTGTTGTAAATTTAATGATGTACCTACGATGACTGTAGCTGGCAAAACAAATGTTCCAGCATTATAAGAGCCCTTTTAATACATAAATATTTCCTCTAAAAATAAGCTTACACACTTAGAAGACATCATCTTTATTGGGTAGAAAGTACCTAAATGTTCTCACTCACGAATGTCAGACAAGCTTATCTTAGGTATGTGTAGGGCAGCAGGCCCAGTGGAGACAACAAATGGGATTCTAAACAAGAATGCCCATGTTTTGTATTTGTCTACACAGGGATTGAGACCAGGATGGAACATGTCTACAGATGGAGCCAATTATGTGAAAACAAGAGATGTTCACAGATTTCAGTTTTTGATTAGAGACATTTATCAGTCAAAAAACTACCCATGACTCATGCTAAGATTCATTTTATATTATAACAATTAGTATAGTATAGTATAGTATAGTATAGTATAGTATAGTATAGTACAGAGAAGATCGATATTCAACCTGCACTCCTGAATTTTGCCAACTTTGCCATAAAGATCTTTTGACTAGGATTTGGTTACAACACTGCTGAGTTTTCATACACTCACAGGAATAGAAACAAAATGTTCAACTCTGGTACCTCTTTATGAGGACTTGAACTGAGGGAAGTCTCTAAGGCAGAGGAAGTAGGGTTCAGTAGGTCCTCCCTACTCATACTGGCCTTTGGATTTTGCCAGATGTTTGCATCTTTAAATGCTAGACAGATGTGTTGTGAACCTTGTAAGGGTCAAGCCTTTGGTGACTTTCAGAACCAGGAGAGCACTACAGCTGAAGGGAATATCGATGCTATGAGCTGGAGCACCAACAGAGGGAAATTTCCCTTCTTATTCAATTTAGGCTTAGTTTGAATCCCTCCACTGATGTCTCACTGTACTTCTTTGCTGTTTCCCCTCTTTTGCCCTGCAGACATGTGCACATACACAGCTGTAACTTCAGATGCCAGTGCATACGAATGTCCTCCTCATTGTCACCTATGTCTCCATATCATCAGCTATCTGAGCAAGAGCATTTATCATCACACATACATGTCCTCATGAAACAATCAATGCTGTGAGAAAACTTCTCTGAGTTTCCCTCTCTCCTACAGCCTTTGTTTGGTGGGAAAATGGAACACAGTAAGGAAAGGAAATTATGCAGCTGGAAGTTCCCAAGTAAACCTTGGAATAGTTCTTCAGTGGAAAAAAACATCCATAGAAGTCATAAAATCACTCTAATAGTAGATATACTAATGACATATTTGTATTGCTGGAAGTGTGTGGTAAACATTTCTTTGTAAATGTTATTTGAATGTATGTAGGCAGTACTGCAAGACAAATTTGAATTCTGGTGAATGAAGACTTTCTATTACTCTGTATACTCGGCTAAGTAGAAATTCAAAATTACACAGAGCAACATGCAAAAAAAAAAGCAGACTGACAAAAGGGGGGGGGTGGTTTAAAATGTATTTATTTTGCCAAAAAAATTACCTAAATGAAAAACCTTAATATGTTAACTATGTTGCTGCTATTCTACCTGTATAATCAGTTTAATGTCTCTGAAGATTTAAAGAATAGTTTAGTGATTATGTGATTTCATCTTAATGCCAGTTTCAAAATGAAGGGGGAAAATCACTTCTGTGTGCCTTACAGAAACATATAATTGCTTTAAATCCATCTTCCTTGAAAGCAAGTTGTAAACTCTCCGGTTTCAAAACAGGTCAATCTTATGCAATTTGTCTGGTTTCTAATTATTAATATAATTCATAATAAAAAGCCAGAGGGGGTAGAATTAGGTGCTAGGAAAAGATGTTTGGGCACACATCAACTACCAAAATGGATTAAGATCAGATGAAAAAGAGAGAACAGAACAGCTATTAAACTTCTGCCTTGTCTTCACTGGGACTGTTGTTAGAAACTTGGAGTACAGCTGCACTTAATGAGTTTGTGTAAAAGCAGACATTATGGGAGAAAGTAGGAACTTCATCCAATTAGATAAGAGAATTGGCCAGCAGCCTCCAATGAACTGAAAAGCTCTTCCAACTTTAGGGATGAGAGCTAATTATAACTCTGTTTTTGTGTGTGTACAATGCTACTAAATTATTAAGAAATATTGTTCTGTCAAAAAACTATGTCATATATACTGACTTGATTATTACAGATAGAGGATTTGCCAGAGACAGCGCTGGAAAGTGATTAGCCTTGATAAAAAGATAAGTCATTTTGCCGTCAGACTTCAGGGTGCAAACTGCTTCTTTTCTTGAGGTTCTCCCAAAAGTTGGGCAATGGGGTGGAATGGCAAGAATTTCTATTTCTTCTTCTTGATACTTAGGATGCAAGGAAGAGAGGTTGACATAGGTAATTACGTGCCTGTAAGGAAATGTAGCCCAAGAGACGTTCACTGTTGAAGCTAACACCCAACCTGGGGTATTGTTTCCTTTTTTCCCTTTTTCTTTCAAACACACAATAAGATGAAGAATCAGAAATAAGCTAGATATGAATGGACACAAAGGTTCTCACATTTTCTTGATAACAAATACCTTGTTCAGAGAGTAGAGTGAGGTATAGAGAAAACAAAGAAATTATGTTCCATCTCCTCCTCCTTCATCACTCCCAAACATGCCTCCTTAACACATGATATAACAACTACTAAGGGTGTGCAACTCCCAGTAGCCATGGCCCAAACACCGTTTTGGGCTTCATGGCCAATTAAGTCCCCCAGCCAGCTGCAGAGTGTCCATCAAGTTGGGCAATTTTCAGGAAAGAAATTACATTTTATATAAGGGGAAAAATGTGTGAGAGGGCTTGTGCTCGCTCCTCCCTGCATGTTGAGGGCAGCAGGGAGGGGAAGTGAAATTAGAGAATTTATTAACTCAGAAAACAAAACAGGTTCAAACTCTGGACCCTGCTATTTCACTTCACTCACGTCTCCTTTGGAATAAGGGCTACTTATAGCCTGCTTATAGCCTACTTATAGCCAAACACCCAAGTTCTGTGCTTACTGACAATCTATGCACACTGTCCTTATGAGCATGAAATGTAATTTGGTTTCTTTTCAGGACAAGGTAGAGCCACTGGGACTCCTTGAAAGAAGCCAGAAAAACAAGACAGAAAAATCCCAGAGCAGACAGAGTGCACCAGAAGGGCTGAGACTGCTAATGGGGCAGCTGTAAACAAGGATGAAAGACTCAAATTCAGGATTAAAAAGGGGATTGGGAAGAGTCCAGAAGAGCACTGTGTTTAAATTTAGCCAAGCCATACTTCCAAACTAATATATTTTACTTCAATCATCCTAGAAGCAAATAAAGAAATTAACTTAGGTTTAAATTATCAGTAAGACAACCTCTCAGGAGCCTTTCCACAATATTTCGAACTTCGGAGGAAGACTACCAGTGCTGGTCCTAAAACTAACAGATGCAAGAGAGAGGTTTAAGGCTCCTAAACATAGATTCAGCATGTCAATTCTGAAATGCTAAATAAAAGCATTGATGTCTTATTAAACTAAAAACAAATCACCAAGAAATCAGCTTTCAGGGATCTACTAAACCACCACATTGTACTTGCTCACAAAATTACCCAGCAGTTTTTTTCTGAATGAAGAAATACAAATCAGTTTTGCTTAGCAAATGCAGGAGCCAAATTGTTCTATTGTGAGGGTTTCAATAGACACTCAAATAACTTTGACAGCAGCATGGAGGGGGAAGGGTGTCTCTGACCCAGTTTCTGTATTACAGCATCGCTTGGGTGATGGTGGTACAAGTGTTCACAGCAGAACCTCTTTTCTTCCATTTTCCCCTCCTCCTTGCCCACCATCACTTTGTTTAAATAATCTACAGATGTATCATGGGCACAAGAATATGGTTAATTGAGCTTAATGATTGCTAGCAGCTTCTTATATGCATTCAGCTGGTGACTGTTCAGCAGAGAGCCCTTTACACAGTGTGAGAGGAAAATTTGTTTTTTAGTTTGTCTTTCTCATTCCATGGCCATTTTGAAAGCAGAGTTTTCATTTTTTCCTGAGATCTTTACCCAAATCCTCTTAACATGCCGTGGGAAATTTTGGAGGTCAGGCCTTCTTCACCCAGTGGAACCTAAAAGATTTTTTCCTGGACTCTTCATCAAGAAGTTTCTTTCTACTTCTCACACCACTGATCCAGGAGAAGTTTCAACTACTCATTTTTGTAGAGCAACAAAAGCCTAGAGAGGCAGGGAAGTGAACTACTGACCAAGTGGATAAATGCATGAAAGAAAGGCTTCACATACCCAGGCAGCAGGGAAATGGGGACTCCAGTTGTGCAGACACCTAAAGGCAGTATCCCTGCCAGGAAGCCAGGTAAGAGATGTGACAGATGAACTGGGATGAAAAGACTGAAAATCTGAGCAAGAGAGGCAAAATCCAAAGGATGCCCATAAAGCTAAAGTCACAAGCTTTTTCCCACAGTAAGGGCTGAAATACACTTCTGAGTCTGAATATGCACAATGAAAATATTCTCTTAAAAAAACCCTCACTGCTAGCCATCTTTCAATATGGTTTTCAACAGATCTTGAATTATTATAAACCTTTGCTTGTCTGCTTTTATATTTCACAAGCCATCACTAACCTGACAGCTCTCCTGCAGTCTTTCAAGCATCTTCAAAAATACAAAACTAATCTTGCTTTTAATGTTTTCGCTACTTCCAGCTCCTAAACCAAAATTGAATTCAGAGATTTCAAAAGAGCAGAATCAGAAACAGATTCTCACAAATGTCCCAATAAAGAAAGTTGAAAGTAAAGAGTCACACTGTCAAAAGCAATGGTATATTGGGAAAAGAAAAGCAGGAACAATTTTATGTCATACTGTAGGCTGCACAGTGGTGTATGCCACAGCCAGGGGTAACCAGCCTTTGAGAAGCCCACAGATAATTCTGCTATACATGGATTTCATCAGATGGATCCCAGCACAGGTGCATGAATCTGGGGGCTACTGCACAATGAGAGCCCAGGCTGTGGAAGGAGGTGAGCCAGGAAGAATTGCTAAGGAGAACAGTCCCTGTTCTACTGGACAGTAAAGCAACCAAAGTCACAAGGAGCCACTGTCATCAGCCATAAGACCTCCTCCTATCGCTGGTTGAGGGACTATGTACAAATCACAAACGGGACGGGATTGCTGAGGAACACATCTCGAGTTGTCTAGTTTTTAGCATCAGTCTCATTACATGGTTATGACAATGGGAAGATGCCAGCAGCTCACATCCCAGGCAGTAGACAAAGAACTTAATGTTACAACTTGCTTTAGAAGCTTTTTGACCACTCACACAAAGCAAAAGCATATTGACAGTAGTTCTATCTAACCACTATTAAGAAGACATACCTTTGGTTAAAACAATGCTCACTTATTTCAAATACAATACCTGCTTGTGAGCTTTAAGATACAATGCACAAAGCTCTATTATTAAGTATAGAACTTCTTAATATTTTGCTAGATATACTTTTTTGTAACTTAGGGAGTTATTTTATGATTTTAAGGATTCCCATATCTTCCCAGCTCTCTCCCTCTCATTTTCCTTGGCTAATGAGTGTTGTTCAAAGTGCTGGTGCATGTTTATTAGGGTTAAGGAAATTGGTCACACTTGCAATAGTCAGTTAAAGGACAAAAAGAAAAGACTAAGAATCAAGAGAGAAAAGCCTGAAAAATGATGTAGTTTTATTTTTCCATATAGCATTCTCATTTCATTGGAGAAACCAGGTCGCTTTTTTGCTTTCTTTCCAGCTTCTGTTTATTTGTTTGCTCTTGTTTTGGTTTTTTGTTGGGTTTTGTTGTTGTTGTTGGTTTGGGTTTTTTGGGTTTTTTGTTTTGTTTACACTAGGGAAAAAGACCAATTGGAACATTTACATTATAAATCTTATAAACCTAACTCATTTTGTTCAAGTCCAATAAATTTTACTTCACTTTCTCAAAATAAGTACATTTTCTGCAAACATCTTGTATCATTTGAAAACTCATATTTGTTAAGAAAATAGTGGTGATAAAAAGTTTTGACCACTTCTAGGGATTCCTTGTTTAGGAGAATTGTGGCACTTCCCTGGAAAACGTTAGCTAGGACATTAATTTCAGTACTGTTAAGTTCCCTCAGGTGACACAACCATAATTTCCTTTGCTGCCAGAGATTTCCCTCTTGACTGGACTTTTCACTTTGCCTTTGTGTTTCTCAAATCCAGCTATAAAATGGGTATAAAACTTGCACTCTACAGAAGCACCACGGGCATGAAACCACTCTTTATTTGAAGCTTTTGCATACTGTGGAGGAAGAAGATATAGAACACATAAAAACCCACTTGAATTAGGCTTTAGAAAGATGCTGGGAGGATGATGGCCCTGACTGAATTACTATGCTCAACTGAGCAAAGAAGTGTTGCTTCCTGAATGACTAAAGCCTTAAGATGCTCTTAAGCTTGCAAACAGCACTACAAAATCTGTAATGGGTTACAGATAGGCAGGACTGCTGTTTCATATCTCAGCCAGAAGACAAGAATTATTCTGCTGCTCAAAAGGCTACAAACATGCAGCGGCTGAAGCAGACCAATAGGAAAAGCAGCCAGTACCACAGAGTAAAAACTGACAAAATAAACACCATCATTCCCACAGCACTTTAATTTTATCTCCAGTGGAAAAGCCAGGCACTGCTTTGCTTTGCCAATAATATATGAAGAATTTGCTGCCTGATTCAGTGTGTCTGTGATGTCATTTCAACACTGCACATTTGTAGCTCTACTCCTGCAACTTAAAACATGTTTTCTGAGCATAGCCTTAGCTAAAAAACCCTTTTCTGGCTAGAATTGATCCCCTTTACTTGCTGGTCTTTGACATCCCTCATTTAGGTTCAGAGTGGTCTGTTTGCCTTTCTCTGAAGCTAGAAACACAGGCCAGAGCTGAGCTCCATATGGCAAGGTCGTAGCATCCCATACAGACACACGTTAACATGGAACAGCAGAGAGCCCGGTGCCCTCCTCCTCTGCCAATTATCAGCAGCACCTGGTATCAGAGCTAGCTGTGCAGGGGGAAAAGGGGGAAAACTGAGAAAAAGCGAAGCCGATGATTAAGGAGTAAAGAATGGCAGATGAAACTAAAAATAGTCCCCTCGGCAGTTGTAAAGGAAATTCGTTTGACAGGAGGCTGCTTCTTTTGTCGAGAGCGGTTTGTTATGCAAGAGACGATACCAACACCGGCTCCTCTTATCTGGCGTGTCAGTTTAACTGACAAAAGGAGCGGGGTTAACATCTCTGGAGCCACTGCCAGTCTCAACATTTGTTTGTTTTCATGCACGTCCGTGTTTTAAGAGGCAGCCCAGGGATTAATACCGTCCAGAAAGTGTGGTGCAAGCTCAGTTAGGCAATTCCACAAAAATCTTCAGAGTACTTACTCGTCATTAAAGGCAACAATTGAGCCTGCTGCTGGTTTTGTTCCCTTGCCTCCTGCTTCAGCCGTCACATGGTGACTTTCCTGCACGACAGAAAACTGAATGCCCACAGGTTTTTCTATGCACAGGCAGCAGAGGACAACTGCCCCTAATCTGCTTTTCCAGTTCTCAAGATAGATGACTCAAAACGTGCAGAGCCTCCTGAATACAAGAAAATGAAAAACTAAACCAAAGAAAGTTGTTTCATTTTCCCCCCACTCCTTCCTGATGTTGAGCTTTCAACAGCACTTACACCTCTATATGCAAAGGTAAGAAGTAGGAAGGAAGAGGCTTTAAAATAAACCACCTTAACGCCTCCTTTCTTACAGAAGAGAAGCCACCATAAAGCCAGGGGGAGAAGAAGTAAAAGTGAGGCTATCAGCAGCTTTCTGGCCAATTGCCCACATGACTGCAGGTGAGTCTGTATATTTCTTGTTAAGGTCCCTTCTGGCATGCCTGACAGCTTTTGGAGAGAGCCTGGTGATCACAGCTGCCAATATCTGCTGGTGAGGAGGTAAGCAAATCACAGCCTGTCCAAGTTAAACAGGTTAAAGCCAGGACTTCCAAAAACTCAAGTTGAGTTTCAAGTGAGCTGTTGGGTATGATATAGGTGCAAGGGAAAACAACTCTTATTTGCCTTCTTTTTACTGGACATTCCTGAAGCATTCATTTTTAGACCCAGTATGCTGCACTAAACCGTGGGTTAATTAGAAACAGGAGCTTCTCCTCTATTCCTATTTTTGGAGGAAATGTTCATCAGCACAAAGACAGCAGTGCAGAAGTCCTGTCTCCTTGGTGAGTAACTGAGATCATGCTCTCTGTCCCAAACATCAAGGTATTTGGTAGAAAAATAAGCAGAATAAGATAAAGTGGTGGAGGGTCCTGGTTGAAAAGTATATAGCAGCTTTTTACTTCAGGTTTTAAATGTGCACTGTGTTGAATATTGTGGGCTTCTTCTGAAAACTAACTTAGAAACAATTCAACCCATTTCTCACTCAGTGAAGGAAGACGTTAGTGGCAGATTCTGCCCTAAACCAAACCCACCTGCCATGAGCTGCTTGGGCCACAGGATGCCACTGTTGCATTTCTTTTTCAGGAGGTCGAAAAAAGAATGACAAATTGTTTGCATGAACAGGACACCTAAATTTAATACCTCTTTTCCTTCTTAACACATACAATTGCTGATGTTTAGAGCCCCAGACAGACTATCCAGATGTAAACAGCTCAGAGCTGCAAAGGAATATGTGTTTTCTTCAGGAACAAAATGTTTGAAAATACCTTTTAAGGCTCGATTACTGAACCCAGCACCTCTGTACCGTCATAAATTTTCTATGCACGAGAAATCTCTCCAATGACTGCCTCGAGTGTTGACTCAAACTCTGATCGTTTTGTCCACAAGATAAATACCCTGTTATTGGATTTTATCTGTGTCCAGATGAGAAAAGAAAAACATTAGATGGGAGAGTAGATTAAATCAGAGAGAAGGCAGGCTGCTCATAATTGCTACCTCTTGTGAAAGAGCAAGAGCCCCTACCATGTTAATAAAACTTCATAAATATTTTACTAATGTAAAATGGAATGCAATGTATTCATGCCAAGAGACAGGGAAGTGCCTGTGCTCACAGATAGCTGCTCTTGCTGCAATTTTGTGCAATTTGCAAACTGGCACACAGAATCAGAAGCCCAGGACTGCTGAGACCTCTGGGATGGTCAAGACAAAAGCACTGCACAAAGGTTCACCAGTTGGTGAATTTTAGAGCAGTTCAGATTGCATAGCTCTACACCGGGTCTACAAATCCTCTGAAAGCAAATTTCAGTCCTGACACATTTTCATATTGAAGTGGTAAATTATTACAGAAAACTAAGTATGAGGTTGCAGAGAGTCTTCAAGATCTACACAGACAAGGGTTCCCCCAAGTTCACCACAACACAGATGGAATTTGTGAGAATAGGTTGTTAAGAAACGAGGGAGAAATTTTAATGCTAACAGTTTCTCAGATTTCAAAAGCCATTTTGGTTTTGCTCAACATTTTAGAAGGGAAAAAAACAGCTTTAGCCTACTACAGCTCCATTTAGGAACAGGGAAAAAGAAAATTAATGATAAGGTTTCAGATACATCTTGGGTGGCCAGCAACAGAAGAACTTGAGGAAAGCCAGCATGAAACTGACAACTGTGGTGATGCAGAGCCTACCAAGGCTGGTGTTACAGCTCTGTACTTCAAGCTGATGTAAATATGGGGGGGCCCACAGATAACAGCCTTTTAGGATTCAAGGCTTCAGTAGAAACATCCTCACTACCTCCAGCCTGTTTTGGATGTGTCCCAGAAACCCCAGTCAGGGTCTAGATTCAGTGAAATAAAATCCCTCTCTTCAGAAAGCCATGTTGTAAGATCTCTAAATCAGAACTAGACAATTACTCAGAAGATGCTGGGAAGTACTCAGCCTTATAAGAGAAACAGCTACCGACCAAACAATTCACACATTTCCAAAGACAAAAATAAAGAAGACAAAAATAAAAGAAGTCCATGGTTCCACTGCTTTTAAAATTAAGTGTTTGTAACAGCACACACCAAGGATATAATATTAATATTAAGTCAGTCATGACTGTTTACATTTCTTTTGCTGAAAAAAATTTTAATGCTGTGATTTTTTTTTGTCATTAGCACAGAAAAAATTTGACCACACATAACCAATTACTTAGTTTGCAAACTGAATGTACATCCCATTCCAAAGACCAGGGATTTTAAAATCTCCTTAAGGGGGGGGGGGGGGGGGGAAGCATTCAATCCAAAATATTTTTTGTTGTTTATAACAATAAACAACAGATTTCATATAAAAGCAGCAGCATAAGGGTAGACAATAGTGTTCCAAAGCTAATTTTAGTCCTGCTGATCTCAGGAGCTTAGTGTTCCTGTCAGACTGAACAGACTCCAGTGGTGCCCTGCCTGCCTGGCTGGAGAAATCTGTCCCTGGAGATCTATTTATAGCACCTTGTACCCTGTACCTAGATTAGGTTTTCGGTTTTTTGGTTTTTTCATTGTGTTTTGTTTTGTTTTGTTAGGTGGGAGCATGTATCCAGGACTACATTGATCCAAGACACAGATGTGACCTACTCGAGTAAATTACCAGGGGGGAAAAAAAAATCAAAACAGTTCACACTTCATTTTCTGCACATCAGTCCTTCTGGACTTCATCCGCTAGCCAAAATTCAGTCCCAAACATTATTTCTATTACAAAGAGAAATTGATGACAGAATCGAGTGCATCTTTGATATAAACCTATCTGCTTATATACAACACAGCATCCTTTCACCTGCAATAATGTAAGAACAAATGATCTGATCTTTTTCCTTGGTGGTTGTCATTTAAATTTAGCCAGTACAATATCTAATCCCTTCATGATTTTCTCCTTAGAAACACACTCCTACTCCTACATTTGGATGTTTCACCCTAGTCAGCATGATTTTCTGTGGGTTGTTTCACTGGTTCTTATGTCATATATAGGCAACTCCAGCAGTTGCTATCTTGTATTTTCTTTATGAGTTCACTGGGAAAAACCCTTAAAGGGTTTTTTTAATGTAGATCTCACCTTGTAATTCTGTGTTGGTTGTGACCCTCTTATTTCAACTACCTGGTTCCATAATCAGTTTAAACTCTTCTAAATACTTATTTTGCCCACTGGCTTCACTGAATTTTACCCAGGCCATAATAGCATCCCTTCAGGCCACACCTGAACCCTTTCAGTCCAGAATGAGAAATGCTTTAACAAAACTACTGGTTATACTGCAAACAGTGGCTGTCAAGGATACCCTTATATTTCAGCCCCTCCAAAAAAGTCTATTTCCAGCCATGACTCCTTGTGATTTTTCAACTGTTTGTATGAAACCTGCCCACCAGAAGGGAGATGTAATTCCTCATGCCCTCCATCAAGAGTAGATATCCTCTGCTGGATGCAAATGATTAATTGATTTCCCAAATATTTGTTGTCTAGATAAGAGAAGGGAGTTCATGCAGGCACCCTAATCTTTGGGGTAAAATCTGCCAAACTAGCTTAAACAACCTTTAAATAGAAACAGGAATTAGAAACAAACAAAGCTACAAAACGCTCCTGTGTTAGGCTGCCTTTGCTAGCCAGATGACAGCCCCAAACTGAGAAGGCGTAGCGACTGATGGGTAGTGGTGTCTCAAACTGCAACTTCTCATTGGGGCTTCAGTTACAGTCACCACGGACTGCTGCCAAGAGAGGTAGCCCTCTTCCCCCATCCCTCCCCCAGTTTCTTCCCTGTGGGACATGTGCTTCTGCCAAGTCCTTGCTCCAGTGCACATTTGATTGCAGCACAAAGCCAATTCAACTCACTAAAACAGCAGAAAGTAAATTGGTTTTGGCTGGAAAGCAAGCAGAACTGGATTATTATGTGATCAAGCAAGCACTAGAGTTGGTGCAAGACAGTGAGAAGAAGATGAAGTGTACAGCTGAAGGCAGGAACTGCAGAAGAGGTCTAGGCAAGGTGAGAATGGTAAACAGCAAAAGAAGCTGTTAACACAGCTCAACCAGAGCAGGGAATCACACTCCTACCACACTTCAAAACATGTGCTTTGAGCATTCAGTTCCTGTAGCTATCTCCTCATTTCAGGGACAGCAGCTCCTCTGTTACCTGCATGTTACTTAAAGGGGATTTTGGATTTACCTCTGCCATGGGACTGCACTAACAGCTACTTGTCTTAGCCCAAACTCACAAAGCTCTGGTACCCCAAGCATGCTGCTGTGAAAGCCCTGGGAAGGAAAGGGATTTCCTGCTCCCAGCTTTTGTTTTGTGCAGGACAGTGCCACAGCATAGGGAAGCTTTCCAAAGCTCAATATTAGCTGGGCACGGTGTCATATTAACACCATCACACTGTTCCCCAGGCACAGACTGCTTTTGTGTACAGGACTGCACAACCAACAGGCCATTTGCTACAATTCCAGTTCAAGAGCCTGTCCAGACCCACTCCAAAAAGAGATAATAAACGCCAACAGAAGGCATCCTGAGGAGACCAGCACATTGTTCACCGTAAGAGAAACATCACAGGCTGGCAGTGCCGCGACAAAGCCCCTGCACAAACACCACAGGGAGGGCTTTCAGCAGAGCACCAAGAAAGGAGACTGCATGCATTCAAATTGCTGTTTATCCAAAACATGGCCCTGCAGCAGAGGAGAGTCTATCTGCTTACCTCCCTGTGCAAGCCGTCTAGTGTAACACTGGCCATTCCTACACACCTGCTCCTGGACACAAGGGCCAACCATTATCTTTTACCCCCTTCCTTCACCCTGCCCGCACCCCCCATTCTGTGAGGCTTCCTGCCCTGAACTCTGCCAATCAATGGAGGTGGCTTTAGAAAAACAGTAAGGCAGCCTGTGAGGACTTTGAATTTCAGCTTTATTAACCTTCAGGTTTTATATCCTCTCATGGTTACCAAGTTCTTCCTCAGCACTGCAGGGCACAGAGACATCATTTGATTAAATTAAACAAAGCCCGTGTTGTCCTGTGCTCCCTGACACCAGCCCATTCTCACAGTCCTCATTCTTCTTCACTGAGGCAGAGGAAAGGGCAAGGAAGCTGGTGAAGGGTCTGGGGTGCACATCCCATGAGGAGTGGTTGAAGGAGCTGGGGGTGTTTAGCCTGGAGAAAAGGAGGCTCAGGGGTGACCTTATCACTCTCTACAGCTGCCTGGAATGGGGCTGTAGCCAGGTGGGGGACGGCCCCTTCTCCCAGGGACCAGCGGCAGAACAAAAGGACACAGCCTCAGGCTGTGCCAGGTGCGGTTCAGGCTGGACATCAGGAGGAGTTTCTTCATATGAAGAGTGATCAGACATTTGAATGAGGTGCCGGTTTCACCATCCGTGGCGGTATTAAAGGGGAGCCTGGAGGCGGCACTCAGTGCCATGGTCTGGTTGACACGGCGGTGTTGGATCACAGGCTGGACTCGATGATCCCAGAGATCTTGAGTTCATTTCCAGCCGAACTGACGCCGTGGCTCTGTGCCTCCGCTCACCTTTCCCGCGCGCCGAGGCGGGAGCGGCCGGGGCCGGCCGGGCAGGGCAGGCGGGCGGCGGCCGGGCCGGGAGGGCGGCGCCGGGAGCTGTGCGGCCGGACGGAGCTCGGCGTCCCTCAGGTGAGGGCCGAGGCCCGGGGGAGCCGGCGGCGGGGGGAGCGGGGGTGCCCGGCGGCAGTGCCCGGGTGTCCCGGGGCAGCGCCCTCGCCAGCGCGGCCCCCGGGCGCCACGGGGGTCTCGGGTCGCTGCGGCGGCACCAGGAACCTTCCCCTGCGGAATGGCTCCTGCCCTCGGGGCAAGGCGATGTCTCCTTCCCTCTTAGATGTCAACAAAAATTAATTCATTCCTTTATATTGCATTTTAATGTTTATATTTATTTACTTTATAACACTCAAAGGAGATGGAGGAAGTTCACCAGGCCTTGATCAGTGCAAATTAAAACAGACTGCAGGCACTTCTGCAGGGATGTTGAAGGGTTGTGGTGAAGGCAGATGAGTCTAAAAATTGCTTAGGTGTTTGACGTCTGTTTCCCTATTTTATAGGTTTGGGCTTAATCATATCGTATTTGAAAAGATGAAGACAGTTTCAGCAAATAACAAACTGGTAGTATTTAATACGGAATTGTCAGGGTATAGCTTCTTGCCAGCTTACTTTCAGCCCAGCATAGTTTTGCCTGTACCTAATGCTTATGTAAATCATAGGCAATGTTTGGTAATGATTGTTTACACCCACGGGTGCCCTCCTCTTAGAAACTCCCAGGACAAAGGTCACAGCCTGCTCTTCCAGACTTCCCTGTGCCAGTGGCAGCTGTGTGCACACTCATGCTGTGCACTGGCACTTGCTGGGCTTAATCCTTTACCTGAGACACAGCATTGCAAAAGACAAGATTTAGTTGTTGGTGGACATGATCCTTTGCCCTGGCAGCAAAGACAGGAGAATCAGAGCAGACCTAGTAAATAAGATAAATGAAATAAATGTCAGGTACAGAAACATTGCATTTCCGTGATGAAAAAGAAAAGAAAAATTTCCTGCCTTAATGAAGTTACCTTGTAGTTTAAAGGGGTTTACTTCCTTCACTTCTTAAAGAAGTCTGTGCTTATTTTGAATCAGCATTTAATGGAAGTGAGTACTGGTCAATGAATAACTTTTAAGTGGAGCAATAAAATGAACTGGTTTTGTTTCTCTGGCTCAGGAAGTTGTTTTAGAAGGAGAGAATACATCTGAAAAACAAGATGTCTCATGCTGGGAGTCGATACCAAGATAAGCAATACCGGCACCATGAGAACCATAGATCTGATAGATACAAGGAAGACAGAAGAGCAAGAAAAGCATACCCATACAATGGAAGGTATGTCTTTATCTCCTCAGAGAAATAGATCACAGCAGGTCTATAATGTCTGCCTCTCTCTGCTTTTAAATAGGCTTAATTTACAATAGTAAAGAAAGCTTTTACTCAGCTGTGAAAGCATGAGCATACTGCATTTGGAAGAGAGCTATTTTACACTTAGAAATTCAACCTTTTTTCTTTGTTTTGAGCTGGAGACAGGACAGAAAGATAGGCTGTGTAACACAGGCAGAGTTACACAGGCAGAGATGTGAATTTCCTGGGATGATCTGAATCAGGTTGGGTGACAAGTAGGTGAAATGTGGCTATGAGTCTTAGTACAGTTCTTGAAGACACTGGTCAACAGGTGATGGCAAGCTGTGGCTTGCCAAATATGCACTGCTTAAAGAAGAATGTTACATGACTGAGACCAGCATGGGTACTTTGTGAGCTCTCAAGTTGCTGTGAACATGTTCCTGTTAATCTGAAATAAAATTACTTCCAGTAGTCGCTGTCAGTAGACGAGTGCTTGTTGAAGTGTCTAAGGCTGTTGGCAGCACTTGAGAGTGGGTCAACCCCTACCACCACAATGAGCAGATCAACTAATGGGTTTCCAGTGCCAAATAAACTCTTAAGATATTGCACTTCTCCTTCCAGCCTGGCCTGGCTGCAGCACGCTAGATGTGAGCTTAGGCTGTTTTCCTTTTAGGTCATGCCAGTGCGTGGCTGCGCTGTAGGAGAGAGGTCTGTAGATCTAAACACCATGGGCAAATTGGCCATGGCAGCAGAGTGTTCATCTCTGCCATTCAGTCTCTGGAATTGTAGGGGAATTGAAGAATAAAGGCAAACAGGGAGAGGAGATAAATATAATAGAAAAGCTGAAATACTGAAGTACTCTTTGATAATATGCATTTTAGTAAGGGAAACTGGATAACAATAAAAGGAGCAGAGAAGAGCACTGCGTGTACTACAAGTAATACTTATGGCTAAGTATAAAACACTTGGATAGTACTAAAACTATTGCATTGTGAAAATAGCAAATGATTTTTTTTTTAGTGTCTCTCCTAAATTATGAAAAACTGAAGAAAAATGGGAAGAAAGACCAGCCTAAGAATCACCCTCAGAGGCTGAATGCCTGTCCTTAGCAAAAGCAGAGATTGGCAGGCAATATAGTTAAATTATCTTGAACATATTAGAAGTGAGAGCAGCTAATGCCAGTAAACGCATTAATAGCACAGTGGAGAGAAAAATAAAAAAACAAAAGGGTTGGAGGTTTGATGTGGGCTTTTTTTTCTTTCATAATATAAACAATGTGTGAAAGGCTAGCAATAAATTAAACCACCGCTTTTTAATTAAGCACTTTTCTGGATTTCTTGGTTTTGCTGTTAGTTTTATGTTGAAAACTAGATGGATGGACTGTAAAGGTTGAAAATTGATGGATGGACTGTAAAGGTTCACAGACATCCCTGTATCCACCAGGGATTAGAGGAAGGGAAGCTGCAGTTGCAGATCTGTAACAGCCATGAAGATAATTCTTAGAGTCAAGTCAAACATCTGGGGGCCATCAGACCCCCACCAAAACTGATTGAAAAACTTTTCTGTCAGTTGTTTTGGAGGAGTTTGGCTTAACCTTACAGCATTTCCTCTGTTTGGTTCTTATGGAGTTCTCATGGGTTTTGGTAAAAACTTTGGCTGATTGCCCAGAAGACCACCAGACCCTGTAATTAAATACATGAGAAGAATTTTGTGGAAGCTGTACTTTGGGTTCCTAATACTTTCATACCTGATGAACTAGACTTTCTAGACCGTGTATTTCTCTTTCCAAATGCATTTCTGTCTGAAACTCCTACAGCAACCTTCCTCCCAGTGCTGAGGAGGATTACCTAGAATGGTAAAATCCTCAAGGTAAACAGCAGCAAAGGTGGCCAGAACAGGCCATAGTGAGAAAAAAAGGCATCTAAAAAAAGGATATTTTTTTTCCTAAATGTACTCTGCTGCTGAACACTGGGGGGATTTGGTTTGATTTTTTGTCTTGTTTTGTTTTCTGGCAAGTAACAGGAAACAATAGAGAGAAGCAGCTGCATCAGAAGTACCAAAGGGATTGCTTTCAAGTTACTGGAAATCTTATAAATCACACAGCTTATTTAATTTATGTGACACAGCTGCACAGGATGCTTTGGTAGTTGCACAAGACACAGGACAGAGGTCAGAAAAATCAGAAATGTTTTAGCCAAATAGAGCTGTTGGCAGCTAAACACGGAGAAGTTAGCATTGGTCTTGTTATTGAATGTCTTAATTAAAATGTAAGAACTACAAAGAACATGATTTAATGTGGATGAACGAGATAATATTGAGTCTGGAATTGGATGAAGATAAACCTTAGTGAAGTGCAGTGATAATAGGAAACAAAACTACAGTTGAAAATGCTGATCTGTGGATACAAAATTCAAGATAAAAAAGGAATACAACGAAGACTTTTAAAAATAATAATGCTGAATGAGACTTAAAATACCCTTTAATAACAAACTCATCCAGCTGTACCTTGAAAAAGGCAAGCTCCAATTCTTCTTCAAACCAGGGAGAAAATTTCTATTAAACCAAACACAAAAAATTGCAGCCAGTGTTTCTTTTAACTGGAGTGTTAGCTCATTTTAAAGGGAAAATTGCACTTTTCCTCTAAAAATAACTGAAATCTCACAAACTTTAAAAATCTGCAGGTTTAAGATTTGTATGTCATTGCAGAAAACTGGACCATTGTATCAATGAAGAGACTAGTTGGAGACAGGAGAAACTGATCTTTTTGGGGACGGGGGTTGATTTTAGATTCTTCTTCAAATATCTTCAAGGTCCTCAAAAATTTGAATAGGCTGTTTTTCCCTAGTTTAAAATCTTTATCTGTTTATTTTAATAGCTATAATTCTTTTAAAAGACATCTTTGTGAGAGACACTAGTTGGAAGTACAAACACCTATTAAATAGTTGTGCTACTCTGCACATTTATTATGCCAAAATCTCTCTCATTTCTATTATCTGGCGTGCTGTGGACTAGCTAAATTGTTTGGTATTCATGAAAAAGCTGTTATTTCCTCTTTCTACCTTTTGCCAGTAAGCTAAACAGTTCAGCCAGCCTACCCAGTGAGTACGCTATTTTCCAAAATAAGGACAATTGAATTCAAATATCCTTGTGAGCATGGATTTATGCAAGTTTTTCGATTATTTGCTTTCAAAACAGGCAAGCAGAAAAGGTCAAGCAAGCTAATTTGTGAAGCAAGCTAATTGCTTCCACTAAGAGGAACATCTGATAATTTCTTGTGTTCTAGTGTTCAGGAGAGAGTATGACCTAATGATTAACCATCAGTCGTTTACTCCATTGTAGAGACATCAGAGGTGGCCAGCACTCAAGGACTTCTCCTGTTTGTTCAGGTCCTTACTCTAAAACCTCAGGAGCAGCACAGGAGTATTTTGGCCCACTACCAGAGTTTTATCCTCCCAAGGAAAGCTTCTCAATGAAGTGTTCAAAGGTATGCACAACAAGAGGTATGTGATACTCTTATTGCCTGCCATCCACCCTTCTCCTTCCAAGGACTTCTCTTGGATTTGGTTTCTGTGTTTAGAAGCACAACAAAGTAAAGCTAGACGAATATTTAAAAAAAAAATGGAAAAAAGAAACCCTACCAATAAAAAAAAAAAAAAAGGCTACAAGGGCTGAGAGAGTTAATGAATGAATTTTATACATCTAAAGGCAATACTTATACAGATATTTAGAAACTTGAAAGTACATCTCTGGAATATGCATCCAGAGCATCAGAGTGGGTCATGTGTGTAATCAGTCACTCTATGCAAGAAGAGTTAGCCTTTGGGATTTAGGAATAAAATAGACGTTTCCATCTGTGAGCATTTTAGAGATGGCTGTTGAAGGTTTGATGCTAGTTTATTTCCCAATCATTCTTCTCACACTTTTTATCAATTCTGGATTTACTCCAGTTATCATACATGTTTATAAAGCATCATAGCAGGAGACAAAATTTTTTTCTGGCATGAATCTAATAAAACAGTTTTAAAGAAATAACTTGGGTTTTTCTTAGGTAGAAAGCAACTCCAACAAGGACAGAAATGAGCCTTTATGTGGGAGGAAATCAGCCTTAGTAAACTCATTCCTGTAAACTGAAAAAAAGAAGTCATTAAAATATTCATTACCCCTTGAAAGTTTTCCTTCTTTCAGGGCACTGATCATTCTCACCTTGTCTGTAGGAAAGCTCCACTGCAGTCTGAGTTGAACTTGCAGACAGGTGCAAAGTCTTTGGCTGATGTCTATAAATAGACTTTCAGTGGCCTCCAGTAGAGAGAAAAGTGAAGAGATTAGCTGTTGGAAGCAAATTAAAGCACATAATGTTAGATTATTTCTTCACTGCATGTAGGAAATTAAGTAGCACAATCAATTTGCTCTTAGTCTTTCTCTATGTGAATATGTGAACAATTTTAGTAGTGAGATGAACTATTATGTCTTAAAAATATGTTCTGTGTATTAGTACGCGGATTGTTTTTCCATCTTCAGATGTAACTGCAACCATTAGTAAAGGTTTAATGACATGGAGCTATATGATACTTTATCCATTATAAAATTGTATAATCAGTTTCTTCTTTAAGCATATTGCATTATTTTACTTGTCTGAAAAGGTGCAGAAAACTCCATACCCTATTTTATCAGAGCTTTAGAAAAATGGAGTGGGATGTTAGTTTTAGTTTCCAGTTTTACTGGTTGCTTAGACTTATGGATAGCTTAATGTGAATATCTGGGGTTTTTTCCCCCTGCATTAGCTTTTCATTATTTCAGTGCATTAAATATCATTACGATCTTTAAAATGTCCTAGTTTTGGATACTTCAGTTGACAATGATGATTTTACTCCCATCCCTCCCCCAGATATTGCTCAGTGTTGTCCAGAAATTTCATGTCTGAGCTTGCAGTAGAAGAGGGAAAAAAGAGATCATGCAGAAAAGAAACCCTTTTATTAGCAACCTTATTTCAAAAATGAAAATATATTGAAGGTTGATAAGATTATGAGAAAGTTAGCATCCTGTTTAGTTTTTGGAAGTACCAAGATTTAGCAGACTTTACTAGAATTGTCTTGGGGAATTCTGTATTCCCTGCAGTTATGGTAGATGTAAATAAACTACATGAATTGTGTACTAAGAAGTCAGTACATGGGAGCTGCAACACTTTAGAGCATGAAAAGTTTATGTAAATACTTAATTAACCATCTCCTTCTTTTGCCAATGATTTATCAGCACTCTGATGAAATTCCCCCTTCCTAATCACCATAATTTTAAAATAAACTAGACTCAAACAAGGTTGGGAAATCAAGCAATGAAACAGTCTTTTCCAAAGCAGCAACTGAAATGTGAACCTTAGTTTCTGATGGTCCACTAAGTAGTTGAGCTTTGGGGATTTTGTCTTTTGCCTAGCACACCTATTTCATGTTCTTTACACATTTTGAGCAGTTTAGCAAACTGCTAAAGCAGTTTAGCAAACTAGAGAGGAATTCTATAAAACCAGAGCTCTGAATAGTATTTGTTTCGCCCAAATAGTTCGCCCTTCATCCATGTTTTTTTTCAGCTATATCCCAAAAAACTGAAGCTGAATTTGAGAAATAAGCAGCTGGATTTTTTAGGGATCCTTCAAACAGCTTAGGACCTCATTCTCCTGTCTTTGTTATTCTCCCTGTACCTCCCTATTCCCTGCCTGGTTTTTTTAAACTCCTACAACCACATTAGGACAATAAACCCAGCCCAAGTATAGTGGAAGAAAAACCTGATACTGACCCGTTTTGCTGATAGGAACATTTGATACCATCTAAGAAACTTCAAAACATTCTGCTCTTTTTTAATCCTTTCATCTTGAAAACAGAAGGGGAAAAAAAAAAAGTCCATTAAAACATTATATGAGGGATACCTATTCAAAGCCATTCAGGTGGGATCACATGGATAGCAGTGTTGGATCATATGAGGCACTTCATCAATCTTCCTCCCAAAATTGGACTAAATTGGACAAACTTAAGAGGACCATCAAAGTTTGGACCAGTAGAGAGTAAGCTGTCTTCTGGAATAGACTCCAGACTTCGAATTGGTGGAATTTCCTGAATTGGAAGACTGCACTCACATCTGTTGTGTTTAATACCTTTTTACAGAGCTGTGAAGTTTGTTTAATTCTCTGCTGAATCACTTTTTTAAATGTTTGACCTTCACATTACCTTAAGATAAGGAGTTCCAGAATTTCACTTGAAGCACTACTGTTTCATTCTTTAAAATGTTTTAAAGAAAGTGTTTCTGATTCTGATGGTATTCTAAATATATAGTGATAATCTCATATATTCAGCTTCTCTATGAGATTTACGGTTTTAGAGTGAAGTCTTCCCTTTCTCCCTGTGCCCCTATTGCTTCTTCACAGATTGAACAACAGCCAGTTTTGGTCAGTTTTCCAGTCTTATACCTTTTCCAGGTCTACCACACTTTTTTGAGATAGGCTGACCAGAAATGCAGTAAAAATTCCAGATAAATTCCCAAAAGAATCAAACATCTGCCTAAAGGCTCTGGTTCTGTAACCCTATTCTAACGCTTCCTACCTGTTGTGTGGTGTTTGACTATCAGTGAACACGGAGCTGACATCTTCAAAGAACGCTACCTGAAATGGGAATGTTTGGCTAGAACCCATCTGTGTGCTCTGTCCACAGGGAGATCGGTGTTTGTGGGTATTTCTGTACAACCATGAGGTGGAGGTTGCTTATTGAACACTGATTTCATTAATTTCTCATTCAAAGCTTGAGCTCTTAGCAGCCTACCAATTTTACTGTTGGCAAGCATAAAGAAATTCCTATGATTATTATTATTAAAGCAGACTTCACCATCTCAGTTTTCAATCTTTTCAGTTGATTAGTCTGTGCATCTACCATAGTATTTTGGTATGTCGTTTTGAGCTGAATATGCTTGGGACCTCTGCTTACAGGTCTTTGGGCCATATTGCAGAGCAGACCCAGGGTGCACAAACTATATTTTCTTTGGAAAAAATGAAATGAAAGGGCGAGCTGTAACTACTAGCAGGCACTCTGTCCTCTGGACCAAATTAGAGCCAAAATGAAGTACTTCTCTCTCCCCAGAAAATGCCTGTCCTGTAGCCCCCTGTGTCTTCAATTTCACCTGACTCTGCAAATCCCTTCCCACTGCACTGCCAACATGGGCATACTGGTGACAGGCAACACAAATCAGAGATTACTCCCTTGACTCTAGTTGCCTGAAAACTGGCTGTTTCCTTTTTATTATCCTTTAGCCACTGCTAACCAGTAAAATGATCGTTTATCTCACAGGAGCTTGTGTCATTTAAGAGCACTATCTTTCTTCATCATTCAGATTCATTTCAAGAATCTGCTGATTCTTTTAAGTGACTTCCCTATAATAAACTCTTGACTATTCCCTGCCATGCTGTCTTTATGTCTAGTTTCTATATGTTGGGTAATTTTACATAGGAAAGCTATACTTGTGGCCTGTAGATTACAGATCAAAAAGCAGTAGAAACAGTACTGTGCCACCTTCTGTCTCTACAGTAGTGAAGGAGATTTGAGGGAACAGCTTATAGACTGGTGTCAAACTGCCTAGATGCACTATATAATTTATGGGAATTTGAAATAAATTATTTTTGGTAAAGGCAAACCTTTCATTAACTAAGGACCTGCTGCTTGCAATAGCCATTTCTTACCACTTACACACAATATATTACACATGCCATTTAAAGCAGCACTTGTTGAAAACAACAAGTGTTTTTTGGCCTGGGGATTCTCAAGGCTGAAATTCTGTCAGAAGGAAACATTCAATTTGCTTTTCACAGTGCAGGTAAAATTTTTGTAGTTCTCTCTTCTATGTAGAAAACCTAAATTAGTAATCATTTTGCCTTTCAAATAACCCCCGTAGATATATTTAAAATATAACCAGATTCAGTGCTTTTGTTTAGCAAATGGAATGAGAAAAGTATTCAAGGCTGGCTGCCATCCTTCACCTCAGTGGGAGGAAAATCTGAGTTGAACCCAAGAGTGAATTGCTGATCATAAATTGGTCACAGATATTTGGTCACTTGACCTTCAAAACTTTTAATTTTCTTTTTATTATGTATATTGGTGTGAAAGGGGTGGAGCAATGCAATTCTTGCATAATGCCTCCTGTAGTTTTGCTTAAATAGTGAAGGTAAACTGAAGTTTCTGCCATCATTGGTCAGTATATGACTCAGAAAATTATTAGTGCTTTTGCCTTCTGTAGAATTGCTCATGATTCCTGAGCAAATAATCTTTTTTTTTTTTTTTAATTTTTCTACCCATTTGGCCTTTAAGGGAGACAACACTGAAAAGGTTATGAAACAGTTTGTGAGGGAGCAAGTATAATTGAATCCCTGTTCTTTGCTGCTATGAATACAGCTTTGCTCCTTGAATAGTGTTAGATTTCTTAAGCATACTGTAGGCACTTCCAAACAATCATGGCTTTAGCCTACATTCTAACATCCACAATTGTTAAAACCTTCAGAACAATTTCCTCTCAGAAAAGACAGCATTATTGTTTGTAACAACATGAAAAGTCTCCAATTTCAAGCATAGCCAGGAGGAAATATCAAACTGAATTTATTTGGAGGAGGAAGTAGAATTAGGGAGTAACAATGACTTTCTCCAGGATACATTCATGCACTAAAAAGCCAGCATTAATTTGAATGTAAACATCTGTAAGCTTTTGTTTTTACAAAACACAGTCATATTTTTCCTCTGTATCTATGCATGCTGGGAGATACTCCTAGAGTAGAAAAAAAACACTGAGATGAAAAGTTAGCCAAGACACAGTGTTCACACTAATAGAAACTCGCTTTGAATTCTGCCATTGTTCTCGGCCATAATGCTGCTGTTGTTTCTTTGCTGTGTTATGTTGTGATACTGTTCCTCTTGGAGTCAGACATGGGAGCAGGAGGGGAAATACATTTTGCAGAGGACCTGTATCCGTTTCAGTGCTGCAGAGATGCTGGGGGAGAACAGTGGTCTGCAAGAGACATTGGACTGAAGTAAAAAAAAATCTCCTGTAGCTTCAGGTATGCACATTCAAAAACACTGAAGGGTAATCAAATGTGCATAGTGCAGGTAGCTCTGTGTGTGCAAACAAGCATTCAGCAAGTACATTCAGCAGCACATTGCATCTTTTTGGCCGTGCAGGACGCCTGCGTTCTGTGGGGACACCCAACAGGATTAGATGAGAAACTGTTGTGTTTTGTCACATTTTTCCCCCACAGTGTGCCGTGCTTAGTTCTTTTAGATTGTGCCCAAAGCTGCTGTACAGTGCTCCTGTGGCAGTTAATTTCCATGTATTTCTGCCAAAGAAGGGAGCACTAGGGTCCCTATAGTCTCATTGTAATTAGACAGCTTCCCCTTCTATCTGTTACAAACTATATTTTAACTATGGTGTGACAAACATTGCTAAACATTGCAATCAAGTTTTTTAATCTTGTAATTGTGAAGACAGATGATATTAATAATGGGAATTGGATGGAGCTATGCAGATTAAAATAATCCCAGTTATTCAAAATGCTTAATTAAAGTAGCAGAGTAGCAAGATAGAGCAGCAGAGCTGCAGGTAACCTTCCTTCCTATTCTGATGTTAAAGTATTTCATTTGGAGCTCAGTCCTCTTTACTGTGAAATACAAACAGCCTTGAGCAGTTGGCTCTATAAAAACACTCAGGGGAGCCACACTACTTGCAGATGCCAAATCCTACCTTTAGCAAGCTGTTGCCTTGCCAACACACGGGACTTCACTCTGCCCACGTTTTCATATTAAATTATTTTGATCCACCTTTTTGGCATTGTGCTAACACGTACACAGTTGTTTTTAGAGAAGGGAGAACTGCAATAAGACTCACTGAAGTTGGCAGGGGAAGATACTGGCAAAGTTGCTGTTAGCTGTTAGGTGTGTGTTGGACTCCAGTCCATGTTTCTCATACTGGCAAATCTTAGTTAGGTTTGCACACTGCCATTACAGAAGAAGAGTTACACCATCTTTCTTGTAAGAGAACCAGGTTTGTCTTCCCTACATCTGACCCAAATTAAGGGAACAAAGCGAAACTCTTCTCTTTAAAAAGTGTCTCTCAAAGCCAATTGATACAGCAGACAGATTATCTATTCAATGTAGCTCTATTTCTTGAGCAAGTGATCCTAGCTCTCTTAAAGGAGAAAAATCCACCCAGACAGGAATGTTGCTCACCAAGTGTGACAACGTACAATTAGTAAAGTGAATGAGAAGCTTGGGTTCACAGGTGTCTCCAACCTGATCCACCTTCAGCCACACTATGATTACTTAAAAAGCAGTAACACCCCAATCTTTGTACTTTCTAAAGGTAGCTCAGTTTCAGTTCAAACAGAGGGAGTGGCCATGGAAAGTTGGCTTACGGAACAACAGCGTTTCATTGTTTCCTGAACTCCTTTTAAAAAAAAACCCTGTGAGCTGGTTTCAATACCAAGACACTTGTTTACTACTTGAAAGAACTATTGGTACATTAAGAAAAGGAGGATAAAAAAGGCCATTTCCTGAAATGTAGAATGCAAGGCGACCATACAGAGACCTACCAGTGCTACAAATAGAATACAGCCTTTTACAGTTGTTATATTTAAGCAGTACTGTTAAATGCTACAGTTTAATGCAAGGTCTTTTGTTTCCCACCCTCTCCAAAATTAGGAAAGATGACTCATGCTCAATTAGCAAGAGAGAAATCAAGAACATTCTAGAAGTGAGACTTTAAAGAACTACTGGGTACAAGTAAACCATGGCTGTTTTTCCCAGACAAGGGCTGGGTTGTATTGAAACTGTCTTACAGTGGTGGGAAAACATGGGGATAGAGGATGATGCGGTAATCCTACAATTTAAGTCCACCCTTTCCTGTGAAAATTGGACAGCACTTTTTAGAGGAGTTATTAAGCAGAAAGAATAGAGCAGGTGGGATAGTTGTTCTTTAAGTGAGCAGGATACACAGAAAAAAACAGGATAATACATTTGGATCTGAGCACTCTGTGAATGCAAGACTTCTCTGAGTCATTAAAACCAAGGCTGGTCATCCTTTGAGATTTCCTAACAGAGTGATTATCTTGACTAAAGAGACACAGTTTATTAAAAGGTAATAATAAAGTTGTTTTGTTTTTGTTTTTTTTTTTCTAGAGCACATAAATAATTTAATTTTCCCAGTTTTAAACTATTTTTTCAGTGATTTCCAGTAAGATGGATATCTCAAATGAGCATAAGTGTGTTGGGCACATCCGTGCAATTTAAATGCAGTTGGCTCTGAGTATTTGCATCCCTTGGGTCCTCTGAAAAGCCAAGATTTTGTTGGTGTTACATTGCCTAATTCTTGTGTTTTAGGGTTGGGTTGTATTTTTTTTCTGCCTCTGATTTTAGCATGACTAAGTGAAAGCTAAATCCCATCACTGGCTGAAGAACACAGAGACCTGCAAAAATAATAGTGGTGTGGGGGCTTGGGGGGCATTTATTTATTTATGAAAAAGCTGTGTATTGCCCTTATTCTGCTTTAGTGAAGCTGGTTGAATTCTTGTTCCTGGTTTCAGTAAGATCTTTCTCTCTACATAAAGGGAATAATACTGTTAGAAAGGTATTAAAACATCTTTGCACGCAGATTTTATATTTTTGATCTCTTGCAATTGTTGTCTTCATTTCTTTTAACTTGTTCAGTTCTCCTCCTCTGTTTGGCTTCTCCCCATTTCTGTCATATTTTGTCGCCTTCCAAAAGCAGAGCCAAACCCTGCTTTACCTTGAAATTTTCTTCCCTTCTCCTTATCTTTTTCCTCTTGCTACCGACTCAGTTTAGCAGAGAGGTGACCAAAGCTGCATTGAGCTGTGCCTTCAGTCTCTGGGGAATGTCAAACCTGCACTGGCAAGAGATGTTCTCCATTAGAGATCCTTTTCAGGACTGACTGCTGCTTTTATAAGTCACTATGTATGTTCAAAATACTTGTCTTCTCCTTTTTGATGGGTAAAAAAAAAATATAGGAAAGATTACCTCTGAAAAGCAGAAAGCTACCCAAACGGAGGGTGGGAGATGAGAAACAAAAAACAACTTGCAGTGAACAAGGCTTGGAGAAAGACTTTTCATGTGTGTTGTAGCTTCTAACTCCTCTCTTCCCTTCTCCTGGAGCGACCCCTAATGGGATGTGACATGGGTACCACTGACCTGTTTGTCACCAGCCCTGCCACTGGGATCCAGGTATCCAAGGGTGGCAGCCACATACCCCCAGGGTTGCGCCTGGGTCCTGCTGGTCCCAGTGGTATGTGGTCTGCAAAGGAAGCAGAGGGAGAAGGCAAGCCAAAATGGAGAGTGCTAGGCATAGAATATTCTGGAAGTATGCAGTGGTGTTCACTGAAGAGGAAGGACTGATGCAAAAAGAGACAGAAGGAGGAGTCCATGTGCATTCAGCAGAGGAAGAAGATGACTCCTGTCCCAGATACAGTGGAGGGAGACACTATGAAAGCCTTTTCCATTAGTATGGCCCTCATGGGATCAGGGGAGTTCAATTGAAAGAGCCAGAACTGTCTGTCCTGCAAATTCATTTATGGCAGCTGCAGAAACAAAGGAACAAACAGGAATTGACCATTCTGCTTTATGTACACGTGTATACACACACCAGGGCCTCTACACCTGAACATCAGAGCTGTCCTGCCACAGTGCCTGGATGGACATTCCTCTTTAGGGCTTCTGACACGAGACCTGAGTGCACAGCTGAGTTTCTGGGTACCACACATTCAGCCACAGTGGGTCTTACGAGACAGAGCACGCGGATTTAACAGCTCACCTCATCTGAGAAGGGGAGTTTTTGGTCCTTTTCTGGTCCTGGCTGTTACTGCCCTTGCTAAATTGATGCCAACATAATTGCTCATCAGATCTGCTGTGAGTCACCCCAAGATGCTAAAGTTGCAGAACAAAACCAGCAGCACAAAAGAAAAGAGTTTAATAGTTTCCTGGTATTTTAATTTATTTGAACAACTCTTAGAGGTAAGGGAGAAAAGTAGTAGCTGCCCAGCCAAGGGTGGGAGCTGTTAAAGTCAACTGCCTGTGGGTGTGTACCCTTAACCAGCCCACCTGTCAGCTTTGCTGCATGGACAAACCTACCATTTGACAGAAGATAAAACCATTGTTCAGTGGGTTGGTGCCATGGAAATATCCCAGCAAGAAAAAGAAAGGGAAAGAAAAAGTGAACAGTACATAAATAGTGTAAATTGGAAGGCTGTAATATTGTATACACCAGGAAGTGTACTCCCAGCAAAAGACAGCTGCATTCAAGCAAAACTAACAAGTAGGATACATTGAAGTTACTATCCATTGTAGATTCAGATTTTATGGAACAAATGAAACAATTCTCTGGAAATCTGGCAACACCCACTTCTAGATTGCAGCCATTATCCTCACCTTCAGTGCTGAAAAGCAGTGCAGGAAAGAAACACATTAAATGAAATAGCAATGCAGGAGCCCTGACAGGACTCCTGTAACTTACTCAGTAAGGAGAGGGTTAGTTCCTAAAGCCAGCTGTTGACTGTGCTGACTTTAATACAAATGAGTAACATTTTAGGTAAATCCAAAGATGTTGAATCTGAGAAAGGAATAAAATAACTAAACCAATAGAATTCTGAGCTGTTTAGACCTTTGGTTATTTTACACTTAGAATCTTGCAATGCATTCATTGTTGCATGGGATTAGGGAATTACTGTAGAGATAAGCAACTTCCCTATAGGAAGACCTTTTGGTTTCTGCAGGTATAACTCCAAGGTGACATGGCTAACTGGCCTGTGACAGCAGAAATGGCAGCACAGACTTGGAAGCATGGCTTGTAACTCAATCCTTTCCACCAGCAGCATACTGCTTGACACAGGTCACTGCTAGGATGTGTGTGACCATACCTTGGCAGAGCTAAGATTCAAAACTTACCTATCCTTTTATTCCTTACTTCTGAAATCTGTCTCTACCCTGTTTATACTAGTAGGATTTTGTATCAGCTCATAACTATCACAGATGAAGGCTGCAAAAGGCTTTTGGGGTTCCTGGGTTGGAACACATATCAAGGCTTACTATTTCCATCAAAGCCAGGTCTTAGGCATTTCCACTAATTGTCTGCTACATTCATAAACCTAGCTGGCTGTCATCATAAACCTGTAATTCATTCTACATACTGCTTATCATTTTAAAATTGTCTTTAATGCAGAAGGCTTTGTTCTTGCACTTCCTTTTAAAAAATCCAAGTTAATCCAAATTATACAAGTGATTGGTGGAGTAGCTGCTGCTGAACCTCTCTCCATTGTTTAGTCACTCTAATCAATTCTGCAACAGGCATGTGTCACAACTGTGCAGGTACATACAAAAAACCTGTCCAACCCGAAAGCCCTGTCTAAGGAAATTTTTCAGGCATGCCTTTAAAGCATCTACTGCTGTGGTTAAAAAAAGTACAGTGGATCTGCACTGATCACATTTGTCATCTCATTATCAGTCAGCTCAGCAAAGTTAAGAGGTGGCATACAGAATGTGTATGAGCACATAGAAAGTTTTGGAGCAGCATCATTGAGGATTGGGGTCAGTTAAAAATGTGGGGAGGTTAGCAGCAGGCAGTGACTACTTTGAGAACAGAAAATTGCCTTTTCCAAAGCTCAGCAGGGTGATATAGAGGAAAAGTTGATGCTTGGCAGGTCAGGGGGCCTCAGTACACACAGATGAAAAGGAAATTCTGAAGTCAGCAGCTGACCGATCATGAATTCCCAACTACCAAGTAGCCAAACATACTTAAAATTTATGTTTCCCTTAATCAAATGGTCTTTCCTCCATGTAGACTTGTAAGAACTGTTTCCTGCTTGAGCATCTATTAAATCAACAGTCAGCCTTTAAAAAGGGAAGTGCCCTTCTGTATCCAACACTGTCACACTGTCTAAGGGCCCTGGGGATCTAAGTTGACTCCCAGTATTTGGAACGTATAACGTACAACTCAACTGAGCAGCCAAAAAAATTACCCACCTGACTGAGTTCCAGTTAATGTTCTGCACAGCTACTATTCTTTCAAAATACTGTAACAGTCCTAGTAAAGTGATGACTCTTTACCTATTAAAAATGACGAGTCTTTTGGCTGCATTATTTGAATTTGGTACAAATCCTAACTCCAGGGCCAAAAATTAAATTTCTCTCTACGTTTAGCTCCACAAATACCTCATTTGAAGTATTTGAAGCCTCCTGAAGAGATTTGGTAACTAGCACAGTTATTTCCCTGCTTCACAGAAATGGTTGTGCAGAAGGGTCAAAGAAAAGGCACGCTGTCATGCAGAAATCAGTATCGCCTCTGAAGAACACATACACAGAACGGCTCACTTGGTTCCTCTTGAACAAGGGGAACAATTTTGTCTGTTCTAATACTACCTTCCTATGCAGAGAAAGTGGCAGCAGGAAAGGACTCACTAACTTAGCCCTCTGTAGACAGAATAAGAAGGGGCAGAATGGGAATATCTGATAATCCTTCATTGTGGCTGTCACTAGCTTTCTTTGGTTAGAAGCATCTGGCAACACAAGAGAGGAATTTGTTTAATTCCCTTGTGTTCCTGCTTCAGCCCTTCCTTTTCAAGCCCATACAGCCTTGACAACAACTGAGCCATTGCTCAAGAGTGATATGCCATGTGGATCAGTGCTAGCAGCATAAAATGAAAGTCTATGTGCAAATCACAGATCCAGCCCCAGTTTAAAGACAAATATAGGACCACTGTGTCAAGCATCTTACATGCTTGGCTGTCAAGACAGCAATGGACTAATAAGATTTACAATTCTGTAATTAACTTCAGAACTTTGGAGCAACACGCCTGACACACTAAGGGTTTTCATTTCCCCAATAGGCAACTCTAGCTGTACTATGCTGCAAACATCCGTCATGTTTACTAATCTTAGTCTGACCCCTAGTGAGCTGTCACAGAATAATCAGATTTATCAAACATGAGGCAGCTTCCTGAGAGGCAGCTACCATAAAAACAAGTAATTTCTCCCCTTTTTGGTTCTGGGTGTTTTTTGTACTTTTTCCCTTAAAAATACTTGGTTACTATTACTAGTAGCATAACATAATGAAAAGTGAAGAGTCAACTCAGAAGTTTAAGGCTGTCTTCTGAAAGTCAGGATGTGAAAGAGTGCATATGACCTAGTATCAAATTCACTTAATTTATTTCTGCATACAAGGTGGGTTTTGCATCCTTCCCCTCCTTCTTTTTTGGGTTGTTTTTTTTTTTTTTGGCAATCAGAATCTCCTTCTTCAGAGTTACGAGGGATTTTTGTTGCTGAAGGAGATAAAGTACAAGTTGCATCTGGTTAGATAGTAAATTTAAATTAACAAATACCTTCACAGAAAAAAAAAAAAAGGTGCAAGTTAAAGTAGTAAATGTATTTTGGAGGACCGAAATAACTTGCACGAATTTTCAAGCTGTTAGAAGCTTCTAGGTTTTTGTCAGCTTCAACCTCAGCATTTTGTTCATACTGGATATTTCTTGCTCAGTCTGTTTATGCCAAGTAGTTACAGGCCAAAATATAATCAGTGTGCGCTTGCCTTGGCAGTAACACAAGCACTGTAAAATTTTTATGGATTTTTTTCACTGCATGAAGATCCATCTATCAAGCACACTGACAAATTAAAAAAAGTAATTTGCCCAGCCTCCAAAATGTACCCACGAGAGTTCAGGCTTCTCTTTTTCTTTTTTTTTTCCAAGTGTTTTTCTGTAGTTGTAGCCAAGAGGAGCATCTCAGTATTAGTACTCTCTATCTATGGTTTTGGTGTATTTCTGTCACCCACAGTTTGCACAAGATGTGGTTTTGACACCTATTCCAATCTTTCTGCTCCTTCCAGGCATTTTGAAGTTTGTGGAAATCACGGTTAACCTCCTGGTGCTGATTTGTGTGGGCGCTTCCCAAGCCTCCGTTGCAGGCTTCACGTCCCTTGGAGGCTTAGGATCCTTTAACCTGAATTCGGCCTACAGCCCCTTTGAGGGCACGGAGCTGCAGGAGGTGAGGGAGCTGGACATGCAGTTCACCCAGATGAGAGCCCCTTGCGTGTACGGCGGCGTAGCCTTCAGCTTAACAGTGGCCACTCTCACCCTCGTCTTCCTCGTCGTGGGGGCAAAACCCATCCAGCAGCTCCGGACAGGGCTCCTGGTAGGCGAATGTGCCTTCAGCCTGCTGGCTGGCCTGGCGTACCTGGCGGCCGTGGGGCTGTACCTGCACTTGGTCAGGCAGGTGAACGCCACCGAGGTGTGCAGGAGGCGCGAGCGGCTCTACGCGCGCCGTGGCTACACCTCCATGAACTGCGACGTCCAGGGCGGCGACGCGGCCGTCAGCCTCTTCGGGGTCGTCGCTTCCTGCCTGTATTTTGCCAGCTTTGTGCTCTGCATCCTTGCTATCCGCACCGTGCGGGCCTTCCAGAGCCACGCAGCCAAGGCTCAGCACAGCCCCAAGGGCAGCGCTGGAGACAGAAGTGTCAGAAACCACCACGCCGTGCACAGGCCCTCTGAAAGCTCCCACAACATCCAGGCTCTCGCCACGTTAGTGTGAAATCAGCTCTGGGACTGGGCCAGAGAGCTGAAGATTCAGCAAAAGATGGACACTCGCAAACAGGCAGCCAGCCCACAGTGTTTTTTCCTTCAAGTGCTGAAGTGTGTATTGAATCACTGGTTGTAACCATACTGCTACAACATCATGTAATAAAATCGACATTGAGTGACTGTTTTAACAAGGATTTTTGCACCGATCTCTCAAGCTGGACTCCTGCATTTAAAATGTGTTTCATTGTAATGTTTTCATCCTGCACGGAGCAAATCCAAAGAGCAGTGGGCTTTTAACAGGTTACAACTGCGTTGCTGCCAAAATGACAAAGAGAATTGAATACACAGCTAGGACGGGCAAATTTCAATGGATCCTGTGTCTGTTGTGTGTCCTGTTCCTTTATCCACTACAGTGCTTCCAAAGCAAAGAACACCCGAGTGCTTCTCTGAATCCTGTCCGAAGTTACACTTGTAACCTGGCCTAGTGAAGCGTTTTTTGCCTGGGCTAGGGAAGCGTTTTATCTTTTGAGTCACGGGGGTTTACACATGCCGATCATGTGCTCCCTGAGGAATGCCACTGGGGGAACTAGCTGCAATGTCAAAGGCAGCATGCAGGGTCCTTATCCAGTTTCCTACTACATTTTTCTATCTCACTAAGCACAGATCAGAACCTAAGAGGCATCACTGTGGCCAGGTATCAGCTTAGTAAAGATACCATTTGCTTCTGTAAGCATTTACGCAAGGTTTGGCTTGATGACTCCATGGCCAGTGGTGGGTAGAACCTGAATCGGGGACATGGGAACATGCTGCCTGCCTTGGGAATGCTGTAACAATGACAAAAAGTACATATCTAAACAGGCAAAGCATGAGTGAACAGCAGTAATGTATGCCCCAGGGTTGAGAAAATAAATTTAAGAGAACATCTTTTAAGAGTCCTTTGAAATAGATCACTGGTCTTCAAAGATGAGGAAAAAGAAAAGGCTGTTCTTCAAGTGCATAAGATTTGTCAGCTTGAGAGGAGGGAAAGCTCTGGCCATTTTAATTCTTTTCAGTTTTGTCTGGCTCACAGTCATTGCCTGGATGAGGCTTTTTTGAACCACAGTAGAGCTTATTTACTGCATACTTCATACATACACATATGTATACACACACACACATCTTAAAGGATTGTGTTTGAGGCCAAACAAGAAAACATTATGATTCTGATTGGAAGTGATTAGGAGCCTTTATATAAGTACCATTTATATAATTCCTTAAACATATGTTTAACACTTTGAACACCAACAACTTCCATAGCATTATTATGCTTATGGAGAGACAGGAATAGAGTTTTTCCAAACTTGCTATGACTCACAGTCTTCACAGAGTTAGGAAATTAGGACTTTGATTTCTAGGTCTTTGCCAAAGCCCAGACCTTCTCTGGTATGCTGTAATCAGCTGCAAAGTCTGTTCCAGGGATGTCTGGCATGCAGCTAAAGCTGCAGCTGACCACTTGTTGGGCATCTCTGCCTGCACTCCTGTGCTACCCCTATACCTTGCACAGTTTGAAAGCAGGTTTAGTTACACAATGACACACTGTTATTAACTTATACAAACAACAAAAAAACAGTATGTTGTATTGTTTTTATGTTTCTATAACTGTTCTGTAATAGTTTACCCCTTCACCCCCCATTTTCTCCCAGTGGTTCTCCCCCGAGTTTTCCCGTGTTTTCCCTCAATGTCAATCTCCCTAAAACTGCTTAGGCATCCCCCTGTCCCCTCCCTGGTACATTGTCCATCACTCGGCTCCCCATCCCACTCATCCAGAATCTCTACCCTGGGCATCAAGTGATTGGGTGAGGGCCAGGGGTCCCTCCCTTAAATTTCCCCTATTGGTTTTTGTATCAGTCTATCCCTCCACCTTCCACTCCCCCAAATCCCCCCATTGGTTAATGGGCGTCCCCTTCCCCTTGTTACCACCCCAGTATTTAAGATGTTGAGGGAGTCTCGAGAGGGCTCTTGGCTGTTGGATTCTCTGGAGTTGAGAGCTTCTCCTCGGAGCCTGGGTTAAACCTAAAACTGTTTCCCCAGCCTTGAGTCAGTCCCTTTATTACCTCCTCGGACACCGCCTCTCCTCCAAACAAGGCAGACAGTGCAGCACTCTGCCTTAGCTGCTCCCCGACTCCTCGAGATCCCGGGGAGTGACTCCCGCAGCTGACCCTGTCTCTGCCAGGCAGGTGAAGCCAGGGGGCTTGAGGGTGGCATGGCAGCAGCAGCACCTTGAAATGACAAATTCAAAAGCTTAGAAAATGTTGCAAGTAAGAATTCATAAATTTAAATCAGTCCTTAAATACATGTACAATATGAATTATAATCTCAGGGCTTCTTATTCTGTCCCATTAATTTTTGGATGCTTGCCTGGCATTGCTGTGTAAAAGCAATAATCTTCTTGGGAGCATAATTTTTTTTTTCTTTTTGCTTGTCTCTTTATTCCCTGTGTCTGTAGTAAAGGCCTCACTTGCTGCAAGGTATTTCAGTCTTTGGAAGATGGTGCACAGAGCTCCACTGTGGACTATTGCTGTAGTGTTCCTCCCTTGGACACCTGGGTCCCTCACAGTCCAAATATTTTAGGTCCCTCTCCTGTTAGCAGGAGCAATTTTAATGTGTTTTACATGGAGAGTCAAAAAGTAGGTGCTGACTACAGATTAGTCACAGTCACATTCTCTCAGCTCTTCACCCAGTTGCTTCCCTCCACTCGTCATCCCCTCTGGTTTCTAACTTTTACAGCCTCAACTTTATTCCTTATATCAAAAGTAATTCGACTCTCTTTTACTAAAATGGTTCCCCCTTGTCCTGTCACTACAAAGTCTCTCACCACATTTTTCAGCTCTCTTTTATATATTGAAAGACAAAAGGGTCTTCCCAGAGCCTTCTTTTCTTCAGGCTGAACAACCCCAGCTCGCTCAGTCTGTCTTGATAGCCAGCCTTCTGATCATTGTCCTGGCCCTCCTGTGGACTCGTCCCAAAAGGTCCGTGTCCTTTCTGTGCTGGTGACCCCTGAGCGGGATGCAGCAGTGTGGATGGGGTCTCACCAGAGCAGAGCCGAGGGACAGAATGCCCCCCTTCACCCTGCTGGCCATGCTGCTTTTGATGCAGCCCAGGATATGATTTGCTTTCTGGGCTGGAAGAGCACACTGCCAGTTCAAATCCATTTTTTATTCCCCCTGTCCTTCTCCACAGGGCTGCTCTCGATCCCTTCAGCACCCAGTCTGTACTGATCCTGGTGATTGTCCCAACCCAAATGCAGGACCTCACCCTTGGCCTTGTGTGAACTTTGTGAGGTTCACATTGGCCTGCTCCTTAGGCCTGGAGACCCTGGCAGGTGGCTGTGGATGGCATCCCTTACCTCAAGCATTCCAGCCGTCAGCTTGGTGTCATCAACAAACATGCCAAGGTCCTGAAACACTGCAAGCAAAGGGACCCAAAGAAAGCCACGGCCCAGTGAATGACAGTTTCCTGAAAGTTTTGTGCCTTGAATTTGTCTCCTTCTTTGACACCATGAAGAAAGATTATTAGGAAACAATTGTGAAGAGGTAATAAATAGTGCTGTTTCCTCCATTCACCTTCACAGAAGGAAGTGGAGGAGAGGAGAGGGGAAAATCCCAGAAATACTTCTCAGAGGACTAAGGCAGGAAAGGAGCAGCTTTCCTACCTGTTCGGGTGAAGGACAAGCCAAATGCCATCAGAACAATCCAAACCACCCTGCTTTCCAACTATAAAATAATACTTAAAATCCTCTAGAAGTCATGAAAATCTCGACTGTGTGAGCCAGGAAGGTGTAATACAAGAGCGTAGATTTTCTAGCAGACACATGTGACTAAGGCCGCAACAGGCTGTCCCCAGCTTCCATTGCAGGTGGTCCTTCTTCCAGGGCAGATTAGCCTTCCCCCTTTCTGCTGGAGATGGCTGTGCCTGACCATTATCTCTGAGCAGCGACTGCCAGTTAGTATGGGACAGTAATGCACATTTGGACCAGTAAACAAAGGCAGGGCAAATGGCTCCTGTCAGCCCTGCCATTCCTTTGAGCCTTTCCCTGCTGCTTGCCCTGTGCATACACGTGCCTGCATTGCCTGCGTGCAGCCTTCAAGGTCAGCACTGAAAACAAGCTCAGCTGTTTCTCTGACACAGCCCCTGACAGCCTAATTCACCTGCAGCCAAAGGACTGCACACTGCCATCACCCTCAGTCCCACTTTGGTAAGGGCAATCCTCAGGCCATATCCAGCTTGCCCTCTGTGACCACCACAGCTACTCACCTGCTGTGAAGGAAACAGGGATAGCAAAGGCCAAACCTGCCCTTCTCCAAAAGGCTGTCCTGGGGGTAAACAGCACACCATCTCTCAACCTCAAAACCTTGGGTACAGCAAATTCTGAGACACCAAGCCTTTTCTGAACCTTCACAAAGATGATTAAAATGGCCACCATCCCTGGAGATGTGAGGAAATGGATGCAGGTTGCAGGGTGAACTGGAGCTGCCTGGCAGGAGAAAAGCCCCACTGCAGATGACAGGTCACTAGTGAAAGGAGCTGAGTAGCTCATTCATCTCAGAGCTAGCTGTGAGACTCCCGGCCTACCCCTTTGGGTTTAAACTATCAGTTTGCACCACTCTGCTTCAGTGTAAGCAAACAGCTTTAGTCAGTCAGAGAGAAAATCCTCCAGCTGAGCCCCCCAGCATTAGCCACCCACAGAGGGACCCCCTCCCCACAGAATATTCGCAGAGAAAAATAATCTGTCTTTAAAAAAGTGTCTCTATGCCCTAATCTTGAGGAGGAAACAAAGGGCATAAGATATTTACACTGAGAAGGATAGAAAGATAGAAAAAAAGAAAGTAGAGAGGAGGAAGGAGGGGAGGGAATCCTCTCCCCTGATCCTGCATCCTAACACTGAGTATACTGCCATGAAAATTTCATCATGCTGGGCTGTGCACCTTTGAGTACCCATTTTCCTAGAAGTGTCCTTTATTCAAACAAATTGAGAAAATAGATCGGTCTGGAGTAAATCTTGTTTAAAAGAGAGCAAATCAACATCCAAGGACACAGGTCTCTTGTTTCAGTGTGAAAGGCAAAAGTGCGGGGGTGGAGGACAAAGAGGAGAGAGGATGTTTACTCTTCCAAATAAGCTTAACATAGCCTTTACATTTCCCAAAAAATCATGTATCTGGAACTGGAAATCTGGTGCTGCTGGAAGGTCTGCATGTATTAGGGCATTGCCATCCTGCTGCAGAGCAACTGTAAGAGGGAAGGACCTTTGTACCCATCCACAGAAAGGAAATTTTCAGGTAAGCAGAAACAAGAAGCTCTCCCATTTTCTTAATGACAAAAGATAATTAAAAGAAAACATTCCCAGACTATAATACATTTTATCCCAATTTAAGCTTTCTCCATGAGCCCTCCAGAGAAGAGTTTCAGTGTATCCAATGTGCAGAAGCAACTAGGAATCCTAACCGGTTGTGCAACAGCAGAAACTGAATTCAAGGCTTAGCATTAAGAAAAGTCAGGATCTCAGTTTACATGGGAAACTGCTTTAAATTGATGAGAATATATACAGGGATTAGAGCAATAAAGAACAGTTTGAATTTAATTTTCCTTTCATAATCCATGTATTTTTACTCCTATTGCAGACTTGGGTTCATTAAAGTTACTCTTGTGGTAATTTTCCACCACAACTTACATTCACCATAGAGTAAAGCAAAGCTAAGATACACATCAGACCTTCAGTAGCTCAAATCCCTCAATCACATTTGCCGAACTTGGACGCCTCCTTTTCTTTTTCAAGACTCAGGTAAGTTACTGAAGGGCACTATGAGTGCAGTATTTGTGACAGCTGTGACATTCATCGTTATTCTTCTCCTTCAAATCATTCATCTCCCAGGAGTGGTGGCGCTCAGGGTATTGCAGCAGCTTAACGCCAACACAGCATAAAAACTGTCACAGATGCTCAACATCACCTGTCATAAATAAAAATGAGACCCCTCACAAGGTCCACCAGTTGTCAAGGCATTTGATGTAATTGGTTCAGGCGTGTGACAGTGCAAAACAGGCAAGTCACAGGATGCCCTTCATTACTATAGTCTATTGATTTCCAGGGATGCCTTTCACACACAGAGCTGCTACTGCGCTCCCCAAAACTCTCGGGCCTTGTTTTGTTTGAACAAGGGGCTCAAGTCTGAGAAATGCCTGCATGTGTTTTACAGGTAGTTTTTCAGAAGGCTGTAGAAAGGCTCATAAGACAGATGCACACAGGTGCAAGTAGGGTGTTTTCCTTGCTTCAGAGTACAAAAATAATTCCCCAACAAAATGGCACCATCACAGAGTCATTAAGATTGGAAAAAGACTTCTAAGATTACCAAGTCCAGCTGTTAACCCAGCACTGCTGTGTTCACCACTAAACCATGTCCTCAAGTGCCCACAACCACATCTTTTGAACATTTCCAGGGATGGCGATGCCACCACTTCCCTGGGCAGCCTGTTTCAATGCCTGAACACATTTCAATGCCCGAAGAAATCTTTTTAAGACTCCCTCGGTTCAACCCAATGCCATTACGTCTCATTTTGTTACTTAGGAGGAGAGGCTGACCCTCACCTGGATACACCCTCCTTTCAATGCAGTTGTAGAGAGTGGTAACATCTCCCAAGCCTCCTTTTCTCCTGAACTACCTAAACAAAGCAGCTCCCTAGGCTGCTCCTAATCACACTTGTGGTACAGACCTTCACCAGCTCCACTGCCTTCCTCTGGACATGCTTCAGCACTTGTGCAACTTAAAGGGGATTCAGATTTTTAGACTGAATCAGCTCTGACAGTGAAGATTTGGCAGTTTATTGGTTCAAATAAGACATGCTGGAATCAAAATCTCATTGCACATAATTTGCTAAGACTACGTGAGATCTTGCTAAGGCCTTGTTTTACCTGGCAGCGCTGCAGGTGCTCTCCTGAGCAGTAGCAGACGTGGCTTCCCTGGCTCCTTCAGCCCTCACATCCTTGTTCGGACTCACAGCAAATGTGTTAGAAACACTCAGGAGGCTTCTGAGACCCCTCAGTCTGTGCGAAACAACGCCTGCTATGTCTGTGTTGCTGCCTTCCTTGGTGAAGAAAGGCTTTTCCCAGCCTCTGGTGCTCCTGCACGGCTCATGTAGGGGGAGCAGAGGGTGCGGGATGCCGCCGCTGCCCCGGCCGCCGCCAAGGGGGAGGATGCAGCAGCGCTGGTCCTGTCCCCGGCAACACGAGGGGGAGCCCTCGCAGCTCCCAAATAACACGGCCAGCAGGAATACGCCTTTCCCCGCCGGGGAAAAAAAAAAAAAAAAAAAAAAAAAAAAAAAAAAAAAAAAACCAAAAACAGGAGGCCTGAAAGTCATCTCCGATCATCTTCACAAGGACATTGCTCCTGGTTCAAACAAGTGCAAGCCACAGACCACTGGGAATGGGAAGGGTCTCTTGCTATGGATCCCCCTTCCTAGACATTCCTATTTCTGATGGTGCAGGATGGTCTGGGGACATCCTTTCCCATGTTCTTATCTCCAAAGCATTCAAAAAATGCCAGGGAACGACTCTGTTGATACCTGAGCTGATACTGAACAGCAAAGCAACAAATTCTGAAAATTTGTGGTCAAATCTTGCCCAACAGAAATGAGAAAACAGAAAAATCTCTTTACCCATTGTCAAATGAAACTACCATAGGTGACCTGGCAAAGCTTGCTTTCAGAGAGATTTGCTCCTTTCAGGAGGACAGATTTGGCCACTTTAAAAAGATACAACAATTTTTGCTCTTCTTTGCCACCCAATTTTAAAGACATTTGAGCAGGGCACTTCACTATGTATTCTATGCACTATTCTATGCACTGGATGTCACTATATATTCTGTAATTTCAGGACCAAGGTAAGTACTAACTGCAAGGGCACCTACTGGCAGATTTTTTTTTCCCCCCACAAAATGCCGGTGTCTCTCTCCTTAAGAGGAATTAAAATGAAAAAGCATCTTACAAGTCACAGACTTCTGCTACACCAGTCTCTCTTCATAGTTCTGCATCCCAATTTCCTTTAAAGCATTCAACAGCATACATTTAATTAGCAAAACAATCCCATCTGTTCCACGAGTCAATACTGACAACTTTATGGTTAAAACACATTTATTTCTCTTGGTGCAGCTGTGCTGAATCTAACAAGGGGAGAAGAGCCTGCTGTGCTCAGAGCATTGTGTCTGGTGCCCAGGCTCTTGTCACAGGGCTGCTGGCACTGGAGCTCCTGAAGGCCTCCAGAGCCCCATCCTCGCCCACCGATGGCCCCTGGGACACCCCTAAGTTACCTACATGCTCTAAACACAAACCTCCAAAGACAATTCTATAGAACCATTGGTAAAAGATCCCTTTTCTGTCTGTTTCCTTAATTTTAATGAGACACACACAAGAACAAGCTCCAACAAAACCACCAAATGCACCAGAGGCTGTGATGAGCAGCAGGACATTGGAACTGAGACCCTAATGGGCAACAGGGCAAGAAGAGCCAGCTGAACTCCATCCAACAGCAGGAACTACTTCCCCAGCCTTGGGACTGCATACTTCATCCTCTCCCCCAAAGCCAGACGTGCAGGAATCCACATTCTGATTGTAAATCAGGCACCCCGAATCCCTTATAGCAGAAAGCCTCGGGATCACCGGCTCCTGGCTCTCCCTATGAGGGAGCAGACCAGTCCTGCCTGTCCCAGGTCTCTGTCACACTGCACTTATTATGCAACAGCTTCCTCATGCCGTCATGCTTCTGATGAGCTCTTGCAGTTTAAGTGTCTCTCTTCAGCTTACAATATTAAAAAAATATGGAAAAGATGAGATAGTGTCTGCCTTGTTCAGATCCTGGCTCAGTCTCAACCTAGAGGGCAAGCTTAGCTCATGGCATGAGATAAAAGGTAGGACGAGGTATCCAAGTCAACCGCAGGTGAATCCAAACTTGTCAGCCGGAGAAAGGATGATCTAAAGAATGAACTGTTGACCTCAACAGGAATGGAAATACAAATAAAACAGTCTGGATAAAAGCAGGGACCAAGCATTTAAACCAGGGACTTGAAGCAAACAAGGAACATTTTCCACACTGATGTCCTAGATAAGTGGTATACTGATTGTGCCCTGCGGCTGCAGTTAGTCTATTAAATATTTGGGGGGGTTCCACCCTCACCTTTTGATTGAAATGGCTGCAAAGAGTTTCTTGCTCTCAGGCAGGAGACAAATTTTAACTTTCAGCCTTCCACAGAAGCAGGAGTCTTCTTAGGCTTGTTAGGCATTCGAATACTTACAGCATCAGTCTGAGGCACAGCAAAATGCAAGCAATCAAGAGGAAACAGATTGGTTCACGTAGTACCCCATGAAACTCTCAGTGCAAGCACACAAGTAACAAATCTGTAAGACAAAGCAACTACTCCAACAATAGCAGACGTTAGCCCCAAACAAGTCAACAGAACTAACAAGGCAGGGCAGTAAAGCAGGTTAACAGAGAACAGTAAACATTTAACAGACACCAAGACTGTCCTGGTTCCAGCTGAGCCCAAAACATATTTTTACCATCTTCTGGCCATGTAGCTGCCCCCTGCAGCCAAAGCTCTGAGGGACCTGACCCAACAGCACTGCTGAGAACTGTTTGGCTTGAGTGCCTTCTCCTCTTTGAAAAAGCACACCTCTCCACTAAGGGGCTGGCAGTGTCCAGGGAAATCAGGCAGATCAGGCTGAAGCTGCTATTCTGTTCACTCCTTTGAATCCTACTGCTCTGCTTAAATTGATTCAAGCCCTCCTGCCCTCCAGACCAGCAACACCCTTCACGGGGTTATCCCAACCAACCCACTCAAGCACACATTTGCAAGCCCAGACCTGCAATGCTGCACCCAAGAGGCACCATCCATGACTAGTGCAGAGATGCAGAAATTACTTTCAGAGCCAAGTGTGACATTTCATTAACACCCAGCACTTCCAAAGTAGCAAAGTTATGCTTAAGAAGTGAATATGTACAATTTGCTGGAAAATTACATGTATGAGCTGTAAATAAACATGAGGACTGGTGATGAAGCCAAGCTTGCTACAAAGAGATTACTTGAAGCAAGACTTAAGGGGCACTACAGTAGCAACACATTCTGTAGCCATGAGAGACACAACCCACATGGATGCAGCGGCACACTCCAAGGCCAGTAAGCCATGCCAGTAAGGCAATGCCACCATGGTGATCCCTTATGGAGATGGTGGTGCCACACACTGAATGCACAGGCAGGATGCCAACAGGCTATTCTGGCACAACAAAATGTTTTACATTAGAAGCAAGAAAAAAGTTTTTATGCCTTTTAAGAAAAGGCTCGCATTTACAAGCACAGAAGACACTCAGTGACTTCTCAACAGTACCACTGTTTAAACAGTACTTTCTGTTTAAAATTATGCTCCAGGAAATAATGTAAATATGCTCATTTCTCTGCCATCAGCCATCTACCTCCTCTTATTTATCCATTTTTGCTTGTCTCAGATACAACTATCAGCAAATTTCAAAGGACATGCAAGGTTTGATTATAAAAGTAATGGGGTTTTACATTTTTCATGGCTGAAAGGCTTCTTTTTAGCTCCCAACCATCATCCCCGCTACAGCTGTCAAGTTCTGCAAATAAATCCACATGTCTTTGAGTCAGATAGTCCAGTAGGTCAAAACTGCAAAATACACTGTGAACATAATCAAAAAATCATGTGCAGATTAGTGCATGTAGATGCAATCGGTGACCTTAGCTTCATCCCTCATGAGGTGAGAACACGCTAACCCCCCATTTTGTAAAAGAGGATGGTAACATCCAGAAAAAATCATGAGTTGCAAACACTGTACCTTGTTTTTCAAGTCCCAGTTTAAAGCCAGGACAAAATACCTTTTGCCCGTTTAAAACTAAATGCTATTGACAAACATGCAGCAAGCCATCCAACCTAGCCATCTAGCCCCATACGTGACACAAAGCCCAGCAGAGGGATGAAGTCACCCCTATGAATGCATCAAACCTTCACATTATGACTTGCTAAGACAGGCTACTATCACAGCCATCTTTTTCAAAGCAGAGTAAATAATCCAAAGGTACAATTCCTCCACCAAAATCCTGTCACTCTGCTGCCACAGAAGCCATGACCCCAGGATGCTGCTGCTAACTACAGAAGGCACCAGGCTGAAAGGGGCAGCCTTCAGTGGGCTGTCAGTTCTGACCATCTACACTTCAAAGTAAGGGCATAAGTAGGGAAACCACAGTGTTGGCTGTAGGGAGTGAATGCCACAGGGGCTGGCAAGTTTGTGGGAGTCTGTCCTTCAAATGGAGGGAAGGGAAAGTCTTTATAGAGCCTATGTGCATATCCTTCTATTCACATGAGAGAAGGGGAGTATCAGTTGCCAGCACTGAGCCAAAGTTTAGCTCACATGAAATGGTTCCCCTTCCACTCTTGTTCTGCCCTCTGCTCCTCTCTCGGAATTACCCCATGTCTAGCACAGCAGACACCTTAGCCCAGAGACAGTGACAGCAAGGTTACTCCTCCACCAGCAACAGGAAAATAAAGGTAGTGTCCTTGCTAGTTATCACCCTCAGCCTCAAGCAGCATTGGAACAGGAAAAAAAAAAAAAAAAAAAACAACAAAAAAAACCCAAAAAAACTCAAAACAAAAAACCAAAAAAACCCCCCAAAAAAATACCAAAAAAAACCACCCCGTTTTCCAAGGACACCGAATCAATTCAGCAAAATCTGAAATATACAAACCGTTTACCAAAGAACACCTGAGAGTTACTGACCAATAAACCATAAACCCTTTTTGTTTAAATACATTATTTAATGAGTTTTCTTTAAGAAAGGGATATTTTGAAGCTCAAATTACAATGAAATACAATTTTCTAGATCTACAGTACACAGTGCTATAAACATTTATCAAACCAGGTATTTTAGTGTTTTGCTCCTCTGCTGTTATTGTTATTAAGGAAAAGTAACTAAAAATCTTCTGTTAACAGCAATCCTGTTCTAACTTGGCTATTTCAGCCTAGAACAGAATAAGGACAACAGCCTGTCAGCACAGTCCTCTTCCCAAATACAAGCCAAATGCCAAGAAGGAACAAGACACTGTCATGACTGCACACTACTTCAGCTTTTAAAGACTGAGAAGTAAAATGGAGCAGTTGGCTGAGAGTAATACTGAGAAAGGACATTTCTCCTTTCCCACAGGAATCACAAAAAGACGCTCCTTTGCTATCAAAGTCTGATTGCCATCGAATTCATGTTCATGCAGCACATTGGAGCAAATTTACATAGGTAGTTTTAAATTCATTTTTCTGCCTTCTCCTCATATTTTCTCTCTTCTCTCAGTATCCAAAGCTTTCCTTCTACCTTTTGTTGTCTCTTCATAATTTCTATCTTCAGTCATTCAGTCCCAGTGGGACAGAGCCAGAGCACACCGCTCCTCTTCAGTCTTCTGGCATTGTCAATACTGTGGCAAAGGGCAAATCAATAGTGCTGCATTAGTACCAAGAAGGAAAAAAATGGAAGAGGTCAATTCCTCAGAGAGTTGGTTTGTATCTTTTAAAGGCCACTTTACACAACTTTTGAATTCTGAAAGTACAAGTGAGCTTCTGCAGTTAGTGTAAAAATGTGATCAAGCTGAAAAAGTTTCAACACTTCTTGGTTAACTGAGCAGCATGCTGAGGAACCACAGCAAGCTGCTGTTTGAGAGCTGTTGCTCAGCTAGTCAGACATAAAAGCAGACATCAGGTGTAAATTTTGTATTTATTATAACAAAAAATTATGACATGTTCATTTGTGCATTCAGCTTTAATATAACTCTTGGTATGTAAATGTTCTACAGCAAATGAGCTCTATACAATCATGCTGGTTGTGGCAGCAGTTAAGGAACACAAACAAAACGTGTCTGTAAAAGTAAGGAAAGAAAGAGACCAGAGGAAAAAGTGAGTTTCTTCGAACAGTCTACACCACCTGGGCTCTAGCTAACTTGTACACAGCCACACAGTCCATTGCGTTTAATGACCACGGCCCAAAGAGTCACTTAAGAAAAAAAGGTCAGTTTTTCAGGTTGTGTCCTTAATGCCAAGGCTACAAAACATGTAAGCATCACTATACAACACTGAGCTATTTACAGGAATTTCCCAATCAACTGTTCTCTCAGAGAAAATTAGTGAATCTCAGTGACTTAAGTCACCTGAAAGAGTAAAGCAACTCCTAGGAGTTAGTCTCCATATTCTACAAATGTCTATCATTTTCAAGACCAAAAAAAGCCTTTTCTCTCAAAGAAATACAGTATTACAATATTACTTAAATCATTTAGCACTGGCTACTGCCCTGCTTTTCAAACAAAACAAACAAGCCATTTTAAAAAATATTACATCATCATCTGTTTCTCAGCAATATATTAAACCTTTTTATTTTTTTATTATTTTTTGTTTTGTTTTCCTGTTTTTACACTTGATATGTTAAAGGAGGGTTAACTATTTTAAACTTTACCAGTCAAGCGTCTCTAGAAGAAAGTCAATGAATATTAAACCTAACAAACAGAAAAGCTGCAGTTATCTGTAGTGGCAGGATAAGGAAAAGGAAGTATATAAAGGAAAAGGATAAGGAAAACCCCTGCTGTAATGCAAGCCCACTGGGTCTCACAGTCAAGTCTCCTTTTTTGTTAGTTTATTTTTGAGCAGTAAATAGAGTGGGTCATAGTGGTGTGTCATAATAGTCTGCCAGGTGGTCCATCGGATACTGCTTCTGCTGTTGCTGCTGCTGCTGCTGTTGTTGTTGTTGTTCCTGGTGCTGCTTCATAATCTCCTTGACTTCTTCTTCAAGCTCTGGTGGGATGATGAACTGGTCATCAGGATCAGGTTGTGCTGGAGCAGCAAAGTAGCCCCCGGTTTTTCTGAGTGGCGCATCTGTTGCAACTTCAATTAAGTTATGGCTCCTCTCGTGTGGTGCCACAGAGCCGTTGCCCCGCCGGCGCCCTATTGTGCCTGTGGCAGAATATTCAGCTTTCCTGGGAAGGCCGGGGTCATCTTCATTGGCACTGATAACGATCCCTTCGTCACTGGCTTCCACTGGCACTTGGAGAAGCTGCTTCTCCTTCGCTCGGCTGCAGTGGATGTCCACCTCCACCTCCACGCGGCTGCCATTGGTGAACACCCCCTCGATGGGCTCCTCGTCGTCGCTGTCAAGGCCGTTGTCAGAGAAGGCGCTGGAGAAGGTGGCGCTGGAGAGCTGCCGCTGGAAAGAGTTGGACAGGCAGACGGGGTGCAGCATGCAGCGCTGCTCTCCCGGGTACGCCGGGCTGTTCTCGTTCATGGTCACCTGGGGAGGCTCGTCGGAGGCTGTGGACCCCACCTCGCTGCTCATTTCCGAGGTGGAGATCTCGCTGCTGATTTCGGAAGCCATGCCGCTGCTCGAAGACGGCATCCCGAGCGCGTCTGCGGGCCTGTCCTTGATGACCACGTTGACAGACTGGGGGAAGATGCCGGGGCTGGGGGGCGGGACCCCATTGAGCTCACAGCAGCAGAAGCTGTCCTCCGTCACGTTGAGCTGAACCACGACAGCGCTGATGCTGTCGTTGCAGCCGTAACTCTGGGCCAAAGTGCAAAGCTTCTTGGCGGCTGCCAGCGCATCAGGCACGTTTCTGACGGCCTCAACTGCTTCATCCATGGAGAGACTGTCCCACAGCCCCTTGCTCCCCAAAATGAAGAACTCATCTTGTGGAGTTAAGGTAATGGACTGGACGTGAGGACGCGGCACAACACTTGGGTGAAGGAAGGTGTACCCCAAGATTCTTGTTGAATCTGTCACACCATTCACTTTGCCATCCTGAAATGAGAAAGGACAGGAAATTGGCAACAAGATAGACAAGGATATACAGTACCTGCCTCTCCTTGTATTTGACTGATGGCTGTTTTTGCAGTGCCCCCAACACTGCCATTCACAGACAAGGAGAGTGACAAGCAAAGTGACCTGCAAGGAGGTGACAGAGCTGGGATTATAGCACAGCAAGGGCTGGTTTGCAATCCTGTGCTGCACCTCCTACACCCAACTGATTTGTCATCAGCACCACCTATGCACAGACCAACAAAGCAGAAGGCTGCAACAAAGAGCCATCTATTCTGCTCCTGCAGCTGCAACAGCCAACTGGACAAATCTTTTACCAGTGAGTCAGACTTATCCCTCCTCCACCCACGTATCTGGCTTTAGACAGAGCAAAGCAACACACATTTGATATATGGGCAGCTCATTCAGTTACACAAGTCTTCTCTTGCAGCTATAACAATTGTAGGTTTTATCTTGGCTCATCACTTTATAAAGGTTCATTTTAAAAAAACCCTTTAAATTAAGCATGCAAGTCAAATGTAGCAGAGAGCAAGTCTGCATTTCTCAGTCAGCTGAGTTGTAGTGAAATGTTTTACACGCCCCAATTACTTACTACATTTCCACTTAGATATGACATTTGCAAAGGGAGGAGGAGTAGTATCTGAAGGGATAACATCAGTAAAAATGGACGCATTTGCGAAAAGAATCCTATGCACGTCCAAATCCCAGAATCCTGTTCTGGTTAGAATCCAAGCTGCCAGAATAAGCAGAGCAAGTGTCTGAAACAGCAAGTCTGGCTATCTGTCAGCCTGCTGGGGATAGCTGCACCCTGTTAATTGCGTAGTCAAGAAGAATAGCAAAGGTGAGGATTTACACCTTTTGAGTCCAGCCAATAATTGTAGGCGTTATTATAAAGCAGATAACCACAAAAAAAGTGAACCAAGACTAAAAAAGCTTCCTCTTTAAAATCACTCAGAAAAAAAAAAAGTCCTCATGTCGGCTTGTTAACTTTCCCATTAGAAGGCTGACAGCAGTGATAAGCCATCAGTGTACATGAAATCAGTGAGTCATCTGAAGATTCAGCCTAGAAATTTCCCTTTTCCTCTACAGAACCACAGAATGAGCATGCCTCCCTGATGCACACTATGTTGGAGTAATTCCCTTTCAATTTGTCACATTTGAGATCCCAGCCCTCACCTTTCCCAGGCAAGATCAACAGGCACATGACTTACTCCACACACACATGCCCACTCTGCTCTCAGGCACACAGGGAGGTTTCTGCCCTTTCCCCCACCATTAGGAGGATTCAATATTTGTCTATTCTTCTGCATGTGTCACACAAGGCAAAGCAAAACTGACAGCAGTGGCTTCAAGCATCTAAGAAAGGAACAAATAGTTTTCTCCTCTCTCATGGTTCAGCTGAGCACAGAGTGAGTTTTCCTCTTGGGCAAGTGCTCTCTTCAAGAGCAGCCTGTCAAAGGGCAGTTCTGGGAACACAACTCAGACAGCAAAGTCAGCCTGCCAGGAGCAAGGAGTCTCCTAAGGGCAGGACGGCATTGTTCCAAGTGCTCTGCCCTCTCATCCTTTTTAATTGGAAAAGCTCTCCATGACAGTTTCAACACAGCAATTCCTCTCCCATTAGAAGGAAGAGAGACTATCTGCTTTCCCGTTTCAATGCAACATGCTCTTGAAAGCTAACTGAAGTCCAGCATGGCAATGGAATGGAAAAGCAACTTGATTGCACGGTATGAATCACCTTGAAAGGAGAAGTGCAACTGAGGAACCCACACCATGAACACCACCTCCTAGAGGTTACTGATATCATGTCATTTCATGCACTGCTGTGCAAATGCTCTCCAAAGAAGCTGCAAGTTGCAACATTCCCCAGCTGTTCTCTAACCTCTGTGATAATGGCCTTATGTTGCTTAATCCTCTTCAGCTCTTCTTCACAGCTCATCACATAACACCTGGACAAAGGCAGAGGTTTCCCATTCCGGCAGAGAACGGTTTGGCACTTCCCCACGTTTGCTGAGGTTAGCGTGAAGCATCCACCAGGGTCCATGGGATCATGTTTTATGTGGCAAAGGACAGCAGAGCCTCCAAGTTTCTGCCCAGCCGTTCCAAGTTTCCTGGAATTTAAACAAAACAGTGATTGTTCTTTAATTGGAAAACAAGTATTAGCAGCACTGTGGAGAAACAGCCGCTGTTCCACAACCAGAAGCATTCAGGACACTATTGGATCACTGGGACAGAAACAAAAGTCTCCACTGAAGACTGTGACACTACAGCAGCAGCACTGCAGGGATCCCATGTGCAACTCTCAGGCAGGGTTTTATTTTCACATATGCAGATACTCAAATAGGCTCAATTTAAGAAAAAAAAAATCTTTTCACTTCTAACAGCTTCACAGTTGTCTTTTCCTTTACATCTAATAGATATTTGTTTTAAAGGTCAGATAGAGCTTTGGCTTCTGAAGCTATGGATCTTATTATAAAAATAATAGTTCTGACTGTAAAAACTCTCTGCTTTTGCACAAAAGCAGACGGCAGAGGTTCGCTGTTTTGCGATATCTTCAGGATAATGTTCATAAAAGTTATCAAATTATCACAAAAAAATCACAATGGCTGTGAATTCAACTGTGAAAAAGTAAATTTATGCAGTCAGGTGCTAGCCTGTTAAAAAAGTTCTTAGATATGTTTAAGCCTGCTTTTTCAGTAGAAGCCACAGTAGGAAAAAAAAGTCTATGGATAAAAAGGAAGTTTTCAGAAGTCTGCCATTAAAATGTAAATTAATTTCAATATTAGACTATGAAAAAGCACCCATCATTCCTAGTAGCTTGTTTATCAGGATCTTATCTCTATAGTAATTAGAAAGCTAATTACTAGTATTTATATTAAGGCTAGGTATAGTTAATAAGAACTTTAGATTCAAAATCTTGGGGACAGAATGGACAACTAAATTTGCAACCAAGCCTAAATGTTCTTTCTTCATTATTTTTTACAAATATAAAACTCTAAACTCTAGGAGTGCTGCATATCACCTGTAAGCATCAGTGAATGGCTAAATGCAACTGGAATGAATACTATTTGTGGTTCTCCAAAGAAATGGTTAGCTGATTTTGATTTGAGACAAAAACAAAAACAAAAAACAAAACAACAAAACAAAAACACCCAAAACCAAGTAAAAATCAAAACACCAACCCCCCACCAAAAAAAGAGCTTTGTAAATTGAATTAGTAGCAAACAAAACCACTTAATAAGTACTTCCAGTACTCAAATTTGTTATTGTTTTTGAGTATTTTAAGTATATGGCAACCACCTTCTCAGTTGGCAGTCTGAGGCACTGTTGTAAGCAATTATGGGAAGGAAGTGTTTTCTCCCTTGTGTTTGTAAGATTCAATGCCACCCTACTGCTTCCCTATCTTTCCCAATACAACAACTTCAAGTATTTTTCCTTTCCAATGGTGCAGAAATTCAACGAGAAGCAATGCTACTTTTAATTTGATCCATTTACTCAGTCTCTAAGCTGGTTATTTGCTTTCCCCTCTGTTTCTGTGACCTCTTCACTCTCCTCTGTTCAATTCCCTTCACACTCCTCCTTCACCCAGTGTCTCCCTTGCACAATTTCTTTTTCTGTCCAGAACAGCACACATGGTTTCCAAACCACTCCACACAACTACTATTACACTCACAACTATTATATCACAAGCTCTATGGATGGGTCCTGCTCAAATATTATTCAAAGGCCAAAGGGATTTCTATAAAGTCAGACTCCGTGTATTAAATATTTGCATAACCTTAAATAACCTGAATTGGTATGCAGAAACAGAAAGGATGAGTTCAGGCTTTGCAGGCAGTTGTAGCAAGGAAGTTTAAAAAGATGATCAAGACATTGATATCACTGACTTGGTTATGGCCAATTGTAAACCTTAATACTCGGAGATGATACCAAAAAGGAATAAACCTTCACCCACCACTTAGTCATGAACATTTTAGTAACTTTGCAGGTGGGTTGGGATTTTTTTGCTTGGTTGGAGAGGTGTTGGGATTTTTCTCCCCACACCTCAAAGGAACTGAGGCAATATTCACAAAACAAGCAATATAAGGAAACACTGTAGCCAGATACCAAGGCTTTTTTTCCCCCCTCTCACATTTCTTCGAAGCAAGAGCAGGTGCCTGACCTGCACAGTAAGCACAGATAAGGTAAAAAAAACTTCAGATCCAAGACTCACCTCTGCATAACAATGAAAGTGTTGATCATGTATTCCTCCTCATTCTTTGTTTTCTGCAGCTCTTCTGCCAGGATGTCACTCATTGTGCATTGCAGCAGATAGGGCACTTCCACATTGCGGTCCCCATCAAACACACCATAAAGGGCCTCCCGGTTGTCGCAGAAGTTGTTGGCCGAAAGCGCTGCCACACACAGCCTAGGGAAAAAACAAAGCAGGAAAACATCAGGGGTTCTGTGCCACTACTAGTTTCTCAAGTTGTCATTTTGACCAGAGAGATGCAGCTTGCTCTGAGCGCCAGCTTTAACCACCTCTGGTCACAGGAGTTTCAGGACTGCTTTCTGAGCTGTGGGGATGAGTGAGGCTCATCAACAGTGCTAAGACATGGAAAGAACTATACTGGAGGTTCAAGCTAAGCCCTAAGGATTCTTCCTCCTTTTCAGCATGTGAATTTTTTATTGTAAAAATGGGAGGGAAAGTATCTCTGAAACAACTCCAATTTAAACTGCACTTGCTGCTCCAAAAGCCATCCTTGGGATTTAGCGTGCTGATAACCAAGTTGTGTGTTAAATCAGTTAAGAGTTAGGAAAGGCTTGCTGGCACTTGCTATGGAAACCTAGGTAGCAGAAGATTTCTAAAAAGGTATTTGAGGAACAAAGAAAGATTCATCACATTGCCAGCAACACAGAGACTAGCAGACTCTTGGTACATTATTTGTCAAGTGCTGCCTTTAGTCCCAGGAACGCCACTCACTATGAATATTCAGAGTTTTGGCCATTCTGTCTCTTCTTTAGTATCTCTGATTTTCTTGGTAAACATCCTTTGGTTGAAGATAAAGAAGCTTTGCAAAGAGGAAAATGCTTTTAAACACTCAGGTCTTTTGCAAGTAGCAGAGTCTTGCATAGACCAAATGTGTCAGCTACCCTTGTATCTTAGCAACTTCCCTAACAAAGACCCAAAGGGAGAGCCAGGCAGGAGAGCTCGGTACACAAATGGAGAGACGTGGCTTGGCCTCTGCAAACCCCAGAACGTCCCCAAAACTTCCACTGAGGAAAGGATTTCTTTGTCCCGGCACAGAGGCGCTTGCACAACAAAAGCCGTGCCAGGCCGTACTTATTCTTGACGCCGGACGCCTCCGTGTAGCCGTGACTCCACACCGCCGGCGCTCCCGACGCGTCGCCGGCCGACGGCTGGTCGATCTTGAAGCACCGGATATTGCTGCAAGGAGAAAGGAAAGGAGAGAGATGCAATGGATGGACTTGCTAATGTGATCCAACTTCAAACGTGAAAAGAACACCCTTTTTTACTCTCCCAGTTCTTAGTAAGACATTTAATAGTAGAAAACGAAGCGGGACATCCAAAGTGGTTACCTTTATGTGCGTGTATACAACCAACTAGTAACTAAGTCTCTATGAGGGTGTCAGCTGCACTTCTTTGCTTAGCTGGTCTGTGCTTCCCCCTGCCTTCACCCCTGAGCTATTTGGTTCAAACCAGGCCCTGTACAAATACAAAGCTAATTTGCCACTCGTTTGATGAAAGCTAGTACAGCAAACTGACTTTTAAAACTTATACATCTCTCCCAGCCATTTAAACAAGTTTCTGTGCTCTTTTCATTGTACTCAAATGAAATCTCCTGTACGACCTGCAGCATCCCCTAAATTGAAAAAAAAATTTAAAGTAGTTGTTTAGCAACAACGTGCAGCAACAGCCTTTCATGAAAACACCCACAAAACAGAACTCAGCTCCATCCTGATCCTGCACCAATCTGCAAGAGCCAGCCTGTGGTCCTCACAGCAGGCATAGCCCTTCTGCATTCCCCAATTGTGCAGTCCAATTTTCAAGTAAGTCCTTGATCCTCTACCCTCCAATTTACTACCAACATAGCCTTTAGCCTGAATTTCAAGTATCTCCCAGAGCATAGAAAAGACTTAAAAAGGGCCCAGCCCTCTCTGTTTATACTCTTCTCTTCACAGCCCTGCATTGCTGGGAGAGATGACCTACCCCCTGCTCCCTACTGCTCTCTTCCAAAGGCAGGAAAAGCGAGCTCCCCACATGCTGCAGGCACTTCAAAGACACCCAAACCTTTCATGAACCAAATGAAACATAAAAAGACACAAGCAGAAAGGTCTAACTGTTCACTCTGAGCATTCGTTTTTCCTCTAAATCCCCACCTGACCTGTACACACAGGAAAGTCTTTTCTGCATTGCAAAGCCTTCCTCAAATAACCTAAAGTACTGTCACATCCAGTTTGATTTCTTTTTACATTAATAACCAGGATGTACATCAGTGAGGGCAGACTAAAAGCCAACAAATTACATAAATAATGTTGGAACCATTTGTGTTTTAAGTTCTTGGTTTTGCAGCTCTCTGCATGACAAATAGGAGGCAAATGTCTTGCCTTGACTATTAAAAAAGGTTACCTAACCCCAAATCAAACTGGAAACCTGGATCTCCTCTAAAGTAGCAGAGATTTTAATTCTGTTGCACCTGCAAAGCAAGACACACATCAGCAAACACATTTGCATTGCAGACTTCTCATACATGGCATTTATCTCTAGGGCAGACGAACCTGGGTCACAAAAGTTTCTTTTTGTCTCTTTTTTAACTGGGCTGAGTGACCTCTGGCTCCTGGGCAGGTCAAGGATCTAGAGTTTTCTCAAGGCTTCCCAGCAGTGGTGGGAAAAAAAAGCTACCTCAACACACTGGTTCCAGCCTCCTCAGGGTCACCAGTACAAACAGACCATGTGCCCTGAAGGGAATGATACCCAGCAGAACATCCTACGCAGACAATACAGGCTAAAGCTTCTGGACAGCCTGGCTTATTTTCCCCTTAATTTAAAATGACTGTTACAATTGAACTAGAGGCTCTCTTAAAAATCAGAGTAACAGCATCTTGGTTTTTTCTTCTTTTCCATCTTAATTGCTAATGAAAATTCTTACATCCAACATTCTACCAAGTTTGCAAGCTTCCTTTAAGATCTCCATACATACTAAAAAAGCAAGCATGCATGACAGGACTCTTCTCACCAGCGCTGAGAATACATATTAACCTACTACCTGCTTGAATTCTGCCAGGGCACAGATGGAGAGCTGCCTTGAACATGCAGAAGGAGGATATAAAAAGTACTAAGTGCACAAGTATTTTTGTGCCTGCCACAAAAATCAAGTGAAAGAAGCACTTCCTCCCTCACAGTCAATTATACCAGTGTACCATAAAAGTAAGGGTAGTGTATCAGACACTGAGAAACCCCTCAGGAGGCCTGAAACACCTCATTGTGCCTAATGAACACAAGTGAACAGAACGGACCTGAGGCTTTAAGAATATTTAATTAAAAAAAAAAAAAACAACTAAAACAAAAAAATCAAAAACCAACAAGCCCTACAACAACAAAAAACCATCCAAAAAACCCCAAACATACACTCCCAAAAAATGCAACAAAAAACCCCCAACAAACAAACAAAAAACCCCCACCCATACTGACAATGCCAAAACAAATAGCAAGGAAAATGCACATGCGAGAGGAAAAAGTTTCCTGTGAATTAAGGACCACAAAAATGCCAGTGAAAATACAGCATGTAACTGGGCCACACTGCTCTTCAACTACTTAGAATTTAAAACTGTACAAGAATGCTACCATGCACAATGCCTGAATACTAAAGTGTCAAGAGAATGTGTGATCCTCTTGTCTTCTGGGTTATACATAAGAAAAGCTGGTATTTCACAAAGTTTTGACACCATTCATTAACTCTATAAACACATATAGCTTTTCCCCTATGAACCAGAGCAATATTACACACTGCTTCTTCAGGAAGTTCTCCTGTATGCAAAGAGCAACTCTTAAAATAGAGGCATGCTCTCTTTTTCACTGCCTGCTGCAGAATATGGACTCTTGTTTTTACCTCTGAGGAATCATCATTACTCAAATTTCCACCTATATTTTGAAAATCGGCTGATTTAAACTAAAAGTAAACTCACACTGTAAATTTCCCATGCTTGCACAATAGATGAGGGTTACTACTCCAGTGTCTGATCTTAACTATTTAAAAGCAAACAACATGAAGTAACTGCTCAACCCCTAAAAAGTAAATCGATCCTTCTTGGAACCATTTGATGTTTAAGAATAAAAGAGATTTAGAAGCAAACTTGGAGCTGGTACAGTTTCCAACAAGACGTAAGAAACAGCTGCGTTGCTGTTTTCAAGGCAGCTCCACTGTCCACAGATTATCTGGTTTACTGCAAAGCTCCTCATCACACTGCAGAAGAAGGGCCAGAGCACTTAGGGAATTTCAGTTATGGATGACACTTAAATCCCAGGGCAGGAAGCAAAAAGGTAGACAGGAGGAAACTGAGGGTCCCAAAGCAAAGGAACCCGTTTCTCTGCAAACAGAGCAAGTCTTTAGCACTTTCAATATAAAAACCAATATAGTTTCTAGCACAGAAGCAGACAGATATGAAGGGGAACAAGAAACAGTATGTGAAGAGGTAAAAAGCAAATGGCAAAGACAGACCCAAGCCGGATGAATGCAACATAAACACATAGCAAGCAGCTACTGGCATCTCATCAGTGGTATAAACTACATCTTTTGGCTCAATCTAGTGTCAGAAAAAAAATGCAATCAAACTGGCCCAACAGTGGTTAGACCAGACTAGCAGACCCCTCCAGGAGTTACAGCTGAAAGCAATTGCACCAAAATGGGTAAAGTCATCCTCTTCAATGAAGCATCAACTTCAGACCTATCCGCACTGTTACTTTCTGATCCACTGGCAACAGGAAACCATATTTCTTAAATGACATTCCATTTCTGTGTATTGTGGTTTTCACATCTAGAATGGTTCTGCTCCTTCCCCACTCGGTAATGTAACTTACTTCAGAAGCTCTAGGGTTTTGTGATCCAGGGCTAATCTGGGATTTCCAGTCAGGTCCAGCTCCTGCAGTTTTGGAGGCAGATTTTCAGGCAATGTGACTTCACTCAGTTCATTGCAGCTTAGGTCCACACACTGCAAAAGGAAAGCAGCCAAAAATGCATGAGAATTCAGCTGTCATCAAGATCATACAAATTTTGATTAAATGTGGTAATGCATGTTTCATGAACAATAAAAGCTGCAATCAAGACCTAAGACCATTCATTTAAGTAAGTGGTTCTTACAAAAGAAATACTTACATGGCATTTAGCCACCTTGCCAGGTGTCTGGGACACCTAGAAATATGTTCCTTCCATTTCCATCTCTAGTCAGGTGTCATCTTGTTATAAAACCAGAAAGTTTGGCTGCTGTTCACAGAGACAGTGGATTTTCAAAGTAATTAAGAAAAAATGCTATTAATGAAAACAGTCTCTTAATAGACAAAGGAAATGGAGGTAAGTACAGCTGGGGCTTCTAAGCCACTGGAATCAGGCTCCCAGGAATTCAGTATTTACTGAGGGATATTAAAATAAGCAGTGTTATTAATGTTTGCAGAAGGTAGGAGTAGAAAGAGGGAAGAAAATATTGGAGTGTCATCTTAGATGGATTTGTATTTAAATATGAAATCAATGAAAAAAAAGAGTGAAAAAAAAAAGTTTAAATATTTCAAAAATACAAAAGAGCAAAGAAATTTGCAGGCTAGATAAGCATAAATTAGCTAGAACAAGTGCACTATAATGATAAAGTCCCCAAACCTTGCTTCAAGCTGCACATTCAAATGAAAGTCAATACACAGGGAAAAATAGGGCATATGATAACAAAACCAAATCTCCAAAGTACTAGAAGGATGACTAGTGTAGTATGCCCCAAAAACTGATGAAAATAAAAAAAAAGTAATTCTGAGAGGACAGAGCAGATATTTAACAGAAGAACTATCTACATCTTTCTGAAAGGCCATTTTCTACTTTCAAGTTGCAAAAGTGAAAGACTTCAGAAACTTTAATAATAGACCTGAAAGGGGAAGAGGGAAACTTTTTCTAGCTGCACATTTTGACCATTATGTAATTTCTATCAATACAAGACAGGCACTTTCATTTTTGTAGGTATATTCAAAGACATCAGCTCCTGAGCTGTAAGCAGACATAAGATAACCTACTAAATCCTAGAAAAGAACAGTGTCCAAACATTTCATTAAATAAGTGCAATGAAAATAAAAACTTCTGACCTGAATCTGGAATCCTGAGATTGTCTAATATGGAAGCTTTATTATCTATGAAGAACAAACTGCTGACGCTATCTAAGCCTGATAAGGAAATCGAAGTTTAAATTGGTCATGCTAACAAAACAGTAGACAGCTTAGCAGCAGTCATTCCAGTGAGCTTTTTCCCTCTGCACAACTGCTTGCTGCTTCCAGAGAGCCATAATTACTTTGCAGATTAAGGAAGCTGCCAGCAGGCCTTGCTGTGTTCAACACCTCCATGCTATTACATATTTGATTAGAAGAGCATGCTGGAATGAAAAGTACAAATACCAATAATTTCACTGTGCTCCTTAAATGCCCAGTGTGCCAAAGACAGCGACACTCCACAGCAGATCCCTTGGCTCCTAGGCATTAGTGAAGATGGTTTATTTATCAGGTTGGAATTTCTTAGGTGTTGCTTGTACTCGTTGAAGAATAGGTTAGGAAGGACTTGCTATGTTAAATTTAGTCTTCGTTCTACTCCACAGGCAAGCAGGAAAGTTTATTTCCTAACTTATCCCAGTTTCCTCCTGTGTTATTTTAATGCAAGCTGGTTTTGCCCCTCCCATGCAGCACCAGAAGAACTACTGCAACTGCACACAGGATTCTGCACTGGATGGGCCAGCTGGAAGACAGGGCTGAACAGGGAGCACCTGCTTAGGCTGCTGCTTTCACAGCTTTGTTACTGTTGTGTTCAAGGCTGGAAGAGACTTGGGTTGTTTCCATTTATTGATGAAGGTGATCACACTAGTATTATCCTATTTGGCTTTTTTCTTTTTTTGTAAAGCAAGGAAATTGAAGTCACACAAAAGCTGCAGGGAAGAGTCTGGGGCACTGACTCAGGTGTGAGTGCTTCCAGCTGCTTGGCCGTTTGCAGAAGACATTTCAGTGTGTACAGGGCAAACCTAACTCTGACAGTATAGATACCTGTCATAAAAGAGAAAAAAAACCCTAAAAATGTATTGTGCAAGGTACTTCTGAGGTCTCCACTGGGCTCTGTAAAAGAGGACAATGCACAGCTTCTGTAGCCCTGACTGTAGTGTGAAAAAAAAGGCTTAGAGACATTATCTTTAAAATTACCTTGTGTCTGAAGTCCTGGAGTTATTGCAATTGTAAAAGCATCATCATTTACACTAGTCTTTCTTCTGAAATCATTTCAGACAACATAGTAACTGCTGCTACTAACTGTTCCAGTGACATTGACACCAAAAACATAATACGTCAGCCTCTCAGGCTAATTAAATACAGAAGCAAAACAGCCATTACCTCAAGTAACAGTTTCCCCAGGAGTTTAGAATGAATGTCACTCCAGTTAAGATTAATCATCAAATATGATACAATCACAGAGGTGACATTAGACTAGATGACTTAGTGCTTTGCTACAAACAAGCTTATTTCGCCAAGTGACCAACTCCATAGTTAAAGAAATAAATTCGGCACTTCAGCATATTTTCAGTGCTACCTCATATCTAAGAAGGAACTCGTGTACAGCAGGCAGCACATGCTTAATCTCCAGACTGATAAACACCAACCCTGACCTAGAGAAATCACCCAAGCTCCAGAACTCCTATGTCTAACAAGACACCTTCCCATCTGGCAACTGTACAAACTCATCTCATGGAAGTCAAAACTAGGCTTGAGTACTGACCAGGCATTTTCCTTCCACAAAGGTGGAGCCAAAGAACACTTTGCCCTCTTAGATTAAGCCACATGTTATCCCTGCATTCCCAAAACTCTTAGTGACGTCCATGTCTCTTTCCTCTGCTGAAGAGAACTAAACCATAGGGAACCAGCAGGCAGAAACTGCCAGCTCAATGTGGCCAAGCAGCGCTTAAAATATGACACTTCTATAAAGCATTCTGTTTTCCCCAAGATGCACAAATAAAAGGAAAAAGGTGACTGTGACCTATCAGTATTTTTACATTACCTTTTTTTTTTTTTCTTTTTTGTTAACACCACCCTCACATTTTTAAAGAAATGTTTACCATGCAGAGCCTCACTCCCCCACCCCAATTCTTCCTCTGAGAAAAAAGGCTTTACTTCTGATTGATTCTAAATGGCCCTCTGCTTCCTCTGGCCATTGTTCCAAAGAGGGAGGAGTATTCAAACCCACGAATTTGTTTGAGATTTCCTGGCTGAAACCACAAAGCTCATCTTTACATATACTCGCATGTCCAACAGAATTACTGCTCCTGCTGCTTTCCATGACCCCAGACACCGAGGCACACACAACAGGCTGGGAACTTAGCCTTTTGACTTCACAAAGTGCCAGAAGGACACTTAAGTTGTTTTGAGTCCCTGAATAGGTAATCAGTTCTCAGCCTCAGAGAAGGACAGATTTTTCTGCTGTATCACAAGATTTGTATGCTGCGAGACAACAGTCTCCCAACTCTGTCCAGCAGAAAGGGCACACAGTGCAAACTATTCTGCACCAGAGCCAGGAGAGAAGCAGGAACTCAGTTCACAAAAGGTAAGGAATAGCGTTCATACTGTGGTCAAGTGAAGAACACCTCCTCCAAAAAGAAGTGTTGAAAAAGTACAGAATTACTTCTGGAAACACAGACAGGAGACAGATTAGCTAATCTTCCTGTTGTGCAAAATATGACAGCAATTAGGAAAATAAAAGTTGATTGCCTAAATACTCAAATCCTGTGCTCCCTGAATTTATCTCTGTCCCTGAGGTCTATCCTGTAGCTTCTGCGGTTTTTAAGACACACTCCAAACGAAGTCCATTCCTACAGAATCAACCAATTGCAGCAAGAGTTAATTACACACAGCTCTTGCCAAATGTTTAAGTCATATCAAAACAGACTGTCACAGGAGACAATTAACACTTATCTGGCAGAAAAGATACAGTGTAACCAAGGTAAGCAAAAAATCAGATTTTGAGGCTCCTCTTTGTTCTACTCTGAGGCTGCACAGGGGCAAATATTTTGCATATGACTTCAGAGGACAAAGCAGCTATCAGATCCCCACACTCTCTGAGAATATACTATCCCACAGCAATGAGAGACCCAAGGGCAAAAAAGAATTGGTAAAATTGCATTACACTTGCTTCTTCCAAAGCACATTCATTCCATACCTTTATTTCAGAAAGCTGCATGACTTCTGGGAAGACTTCAATGCAGTTGGAGTGAGCAATTACAGTATGCATACGTCTGCAGTTCATGATGGTTGTTGGAATGGCTTTCAGTTTGTTCCCACTAATATCAATTTCCTCCAACTCCTCCAGCTTGGCCATTTTGCTATGAAAACAAGAATTTGTGAATTTTTCTTCTATCAGATGCATATTTTATTTTGAAGCGGTGATAAGAGCAATGGTTTTGTTACTTTAAGAGGACAAAATCACAGAGATTCTTGTTCACAGCAGTGTCTGCCATCTCCCCTCATGTCAGATGCTAACACAGTTGTGAAACAAAATGTGTACTTCTTCTGTCAGTGTTTGTTAATGCTACCTTTCAAATTACTTATTTTGCTTACATCCCTGCTACTCACCAGCTCACTTTCACTCTTTCCTCCTTTCTTCCTCCCCTTTCTATCAACCCTAGTTTCTCACTACATCTCTCCACTCCAAATTTTCCCCTCCTGCTTCTAGCACCCCACTCAGCCCTTCCCCCTAAATTCATCTCCTTCTCCTTGCTGCTGAAGCCCAGCTGCTCAGAATATCACACAAGGACAGAGATGTCTCTTCCATTATTTATTGGCATCGCCTTTTCAAGGTTGTACCCCATCAGTTTTACAGCACATCTTACACTTGAAAAATTTCTGATTAAAACAGAGTGAACCGAAAGCACAGAAATTGCTGCCAAAGCAGAATCTCCTTCTGGAATTGAGAGGACTTTTCCCTAGTGGAGTTTAGTCCACTTCCAGAGGACATTTCCAGATGGCTGCACTCACAAATCTCTTGTGAGGAGAAGCTCACCAGGTGTTACCAAGCCAGGGAGAACAGAGATCTCCTCGCTTGGCTTCCAAAAGCATAGAGTGACCATGCTGAATTAAAATAGCCAGCTGAGAAGAGTTTCAAATACCACGAAAACTCACCAGTAACAAGCATCACTCACTTCTCTGTACTGCAAGAGAGGGTAGCAATGCACAGGAGGGCATAAGCGGGGGAAATCCACCCACTGAGGTACCACTACACCCAAAATGCAGCCTCAGCCACCACATTCCTGTGCAATTTGGTTCTTACTGTGAAAACACTTTATGATGCCCACCCACCCATGGGCCAGAGGCAGTGAAATGAGTTCCTTACCTTGCAGGGAAGCTCTGTAGGCGATTGTAAGCCATGTGCAAGATTTTTAGGTGTGGGTGGCCTGTTAACAAGGGTACACATTTATCTGTGAGGTTGTTATTGGTCAAATACAACTCCTGCAAGATGCTATGGGTTTCTTCAGAAAGAGTGGCCGGAGGAAGCATTTCCAGTTTGTTGGCAGAGGCATTAAGAAATCTCAGGCTGCAAAGAGAAGTTACATAAGGGAGTTCAGTCAAACATCCTGCAGGTTTTACCTAGAACTATAAATAAAAATCTCTATTTTTAAGAGTTAACTTAAGACAGTCATAAGGTAAAGGTCAAAAGCAACAAGTTTATGACAGACCAAAAGCCTAGCATTACATGAGCAAAACTTCTGATCATGTTTTTAATGACCACATTTTTCAGAACAAAACATCAGCAAAAGGAGTACATCAAAGTGCCTCTATCCTGTTATCAAGAGCTCAGTATCTCCAATGTTACTACAGCTGTAGCTACAGGAAAGAGCAATAACAAACCACATAATTTCCATATTCATTACACATGAAAATGAGTTCTGTATTCATCATCGACGAACCATGAGAACTGCCTTTCAAGTGACTAAACAAGTCAAAGGTAAAAAAGCCAGCCAATTTTTCAGTTCTGGTCTAAGGTGCGCTAGTAGCAAATTGAACTTTAAAAGTTACATCATTGCTTGCTGATGTGTGCAGCAAGGGAGCCTTATCCCTATGAAGCTTTTCTGAGTGCCCTTTCCCTGCTCCCCAACACAGCAGAAGCCCATGTTTTTGCAGTCGACAACAACTACAGGAGCACAGAAATTAAGCCTTTTTTTCTCCCCCAAAGGCCTTTTCCAGGATGGGACAAGACCTGCTGAGGTATATATATAGGTTCTGTGGGCAGAGCATTCATGTTTGTTAGGGGAGTATGGTGATCACAGCAGCACTGTAGTATCTTGATGGCTAGAACTCACACCAGCAATTCCAAACAAATAGAAATGTAAGACTATTTATCCTTTAGTAAGTAACTCTGGCATGACTATGCCTTTTCAACAGATATGGGACCTCTCTTCCTTCCTTCTGTTTCCAGAAAAGGCTGCCTTGGAGCAATGCAGAAGGAAGTGTGGGCTTGCCAGTCTGCAACGACTGCGTTCAGTCCAGGCTGTCCTGCTCCTACCAACTAATGGGAACAGGCAGCTGCAGAGAGCAAAACTGCATTCAAGAAAAAAGACTCATAAGTGTGTTGTCTCAAGCCTGTAAAGCCCACTGACCGGGACACAAAAGGTAGGTACATTCCTGTCATCGATCTTAAGAGAAAGTGATAAAATATTGATGGCTGCTCCCATGCACGCAGGAGTCCACACTGACCTTTAAGACCTATTAATGAATGAAGTGGATTTGCAGGAATAGCAGCTGGTTCAAACTCGTTCAGCAGTAAGTAAGGGTCAGGCATGCTACAGGAGTCACATGGAATGCCAAAGGATTAAAGAAAACCCACTATTTCCATCAGAAGCAAAAGCCTCTCAGCACTACACAGAACTGAAACAGGTTAGGTGTTTTACACAGACAGAGGAGTCCACTTCAGAGAAACACAGTTTAATCCTCAGGCTCACTCATTATTCACAAGGGTGATAAAAATCCAGAGGAGGAAGGGAGGAGAGGAAGGATTAGTACAGAGAAGGAAATAAGAAGCTGAAGGGGTTTTTAATTTATTTATTTATTCTAAAAAGATGCTCACTTTCACCCTTTAGCTACAAACTAAAAATACACTAAGCTCATTCAAGGCTGGATCATTAAACCAAAGCATATCGCATCAACAGAGCCGTGCTCAATTAAACAGCAGCAAGTACAGCTATTACTAAAGTACAGACAGTTACTACTTTGGCAACTTCAATCAAATGTACATGGGGTAGTCTTCCCACTCCACAAGATGAAGGCACTTTGATTAACATTAAAGTCACAGTATTTTTTGTACCATTCATAGTACAAAATGGTCATCTTCAGCTCAAGGTGGAAAGGCTTAAGGCTGGTGGAAAAAGTGAGTTGTCACAGGAAAAATGGGTATAAGAGATGACAGCAAAACACACCCTGAGAAAGGTTATGCTCTTCTGAAGAAGGACCTGTATCTTAGGTTTCTTTCTTGCAAGCTGCATGAGAATAACTTGCAGTGTTTCACAGGTACCAGCAGCCAAAGAGGTGATTTAGAGAGCATCACAGCCCATGGCTGTGACGTCTGATCAAGACCTGCTAGCCCAAAGTACAACTAAAAGCTTCAATTAAGAAAAGGAACATTACTCTGATACAGCTGAAATTGATACGGTGTACTGTACTGTAGCCATTTTAAATTCAAAAGAAAAAATTAATAATTCTTCTGTTTTTAATAAGCTTTCAGCATTGGTGAAATGTAACAAGATACTTCAATTTGTTCCCTCACTGGTAATAAAACTGAGTGGAATCTGTGTGCTCCTGTTGGAAATAAGTTTTGAGGCATGTATTCTCTAATGGGGAAGGGAGAGAAGAAAGTTGATGCTCTGCACACACATACCATTCCCCTCACTCTGATCTTTCGCTAAACCTTCCAGGGAGTGAGTGATACAATGACACTGGAAATAAATCCCCATCATCCTAACCTACAGGCTACTGCCTTGTTGTGCACAATGTTTAGGTGACTAGCAAAAGTCTTGCCAACAGCTTAGAACAGGAACCCTGTGGTAGCAGAGTGTCTCACCTTAAACAACTGACAATCGGAATCAGAACAGACACATACTCATCTCTGTCTCCAGATGACATAAGTAGAATTAAATCAGCTTTTGGAAATGAGTGTGTTGCTTGCTTACATGTTTTTAGACCAGCTGTTACATTAAAATGGCAAAACACATTCTGACATAATAATTCTTTCAAGATATTGTCTAGATTTAAAAATAAAAATTAAATAAAATAGGGACACTGTTCTTTGGGTACAGAACAGAATGAACCATCAGATTGCTAGTACCAAAGATTTGTCAATTCTGTACTATAATTTTATGTTAAAAAAAAAAAGAAAAGAAAAAAAACAACACAAATCAAACCACCACCAGCTCAAAGAAACCCCAGAACAAAAACCCAACACCAAAAAAAAACCAGCAAAACCTAAAACTGTAGTTGCCCGTCAGGTTTTCCCTCACACTGATTTAACACAGAAGTCCTCCTCCAGGTTATTTCCACTCCCCTATTTCTTCATCCTTGTGCAATGTGCCAGCTGCTACCTTAGAAGGCACATCTTATAAATGCCCTCCAGAGGAGTGGAGATTTACTTGGGCACTACTCTTCCCATCTCTCTTGTGCATGGACTTAAACTGATTCATGTTCCTTGAAGATTTCCCACTCATTCTGCTTATCAGATGGAAACAGAATGTCAAGTATTAAAGCCCAGTCCAAAATTAATTGTTTCCCCTTTCCAATTCCACCCACACACTACACCACAAACTCATGGAAAAAAAACTACAGCATCACTACAAAGACATGAATTCAGCAGCCTGTGCACATACCAGAGAACAATACAGCCAGGAAAGCATGAATTAACAAGTACTAAAAGAGCACAGCAGATAAAGAAAGAAATGAAAGTGCTGGCAGGGAGATGTCTGAATTCTGCAGCTTAGACAAGGTGAATATTCTCCTCTGGCTGAAATAAGTTACCTTTGGTTTTTTTGGGGTATTAAATCCAGCAATGGACTTAACTTCTCCAAACCACAAAAATAAGAAAAAGAACTGTCCCAAAGAATAGGCTAGAAACAAGGGCATGGATTTAATTCAACTAAAATCACCTAATATGCAGTTATATCCATTCCCTCTTCATACCCAGAAGATTCCATCTCGGTTTGAACTTCTAAAAGCAGAGGAAGAATATCTTCAATATAAAGCTGCAAAAAGTTTGAACTTTGCCTACCAATACCAACCTCTAGCACACCCAAAAGCTGAATAGAGACAATTGAGAGAACACAGCACCTCTGAATTCCTTACTATTTTCTGAGGCAGTTTAATAAACTTGCCTTGCTGGGCAAGACACACTGAAAAAATTAAGTTCTCCAAAAGGCTTAGGAATGTTTGACACTGAAAAGAGGAACACAGACAACGGCATTCTTTGGTGAAGCAGCAACAAATCAAACCCACTGTGTTTAGCTTGAAAGTACTGATAAGAGTTGGAAAGAACACTGCAGTTGCAAAAAGAGAATATGCAGAGAAATCAAGATCTCCAGTTTGGCCTATGCCCCAAGATCTCCATCAGTACAGAGCAATCAAAATACAAAATTTGTTCTTCAGTGCCTTCTGCAGAGACATGCCCTCAATTTCTGATTGCCTAAGACTGAAATAATTTATGAATGTGGTAGCAGGTGTGTGAGGAAGAATCCTGTAAGCTAAGCATGTCTAGGGGGAAAAAGAGAGAGGGGGGGAAAAAAATCAAATCTGTTCTGCCAGCCTCTGCAGAAGAGAGTATTTCTTCTTTAAAAAATGAATAAAATAAATTAAAAGACGGAATTCAAGTGAATCCTCTTCCTGCTGATGGACTGCCAGAAAAATCACTTAACTGCTGCTCTGTCCTCAGCTCTTACTTTCTAACCTATCTTTAGCTATTTTATAAACTGGGATTTCCCCAGTTTCTAAAGTACCTGCTTGCAATCTTTAACCTAGCAACAAGGAGACAAATGTGGCAAAACATTTCTGTAACACAAGCATGTGCATCAAACACTCAAACAGCACTTGGCATTCATTTGACTTGGTTTCCTCCCTCACACTTCCCCTGCATCCAGGATAGGACTGAATCCTTGCATCACAAAGAAGCAGCCACAGTGGGTGGAAATGGCAAATATCAAACGAGACTAAATTTAACTGGGTCACCTTCCAAAACTTCAGCAAAAGCCAAACCCGCCAAAACCAATAAAATAAATTCAAAACAAACAGAAAATCAAATGAGGTAAGAACAGCTGAACAAAGCTGAAAACAAAAATCACACAGAGTCTAGACAAGCTCTGAATAGCTGACATTGGCTTCACCACCACAGCTGGCCACTACCAGACACCGCAAAGCAAAGCCCAAGGTTTAAGCTGTGCACATCACAGCTAAAAATCTTCACCACACAGATGCTTTAAGAAATCTGATGGCTGTTTTAAGGGTTGACACTGAAAGCATTCCTTCTAACTGGAAAGGATTAGGCAAGAGACAAACCCTTGCCCACCTTACACTGTGCTTCCTCATTTTTATCTCTGCCTGACCACGGTCACTGCTTTTCTACTGTGCCCAGCTAAAGCTCTTGAAGACTCATTCGTCTCATCTGGAGAGCACTTGGTGTAACAGTGTCCATGCCATTAAATGGTAGTTTGCTTGCAAGCTGCTCAAGGAAGGCAGTAAATGTCTGTACAAGAATCTGACAGCGGAAAAGGCATCACAACAGATGCAGCAGAGGATAGAAATGAAAGGCTTAAGGAATGTAGGTGCACAAAAAAAGGTTCAGGATTCGGTTTGGGAGTTTTCTCCATCAGCTGCAGCACTTGCATGAATTCTCTGTTTTTCCAGCATATGGTAATGAGAAATGAAGAGATTATCTGGTTGCCTCTGTAGCACTGATCTTGCCAAGAAAATCCCCACCCCACAAGAGAAATCCTTGCTAACATGATCAAGATGTGCATACTTGCAGTGCAATAAACAGAACTAAGTTCTGTCTTGGTCAGAGAGATGTGTCACAGGCTAGTCCTCAATTTCTCCTTGACTAACAGTTTAAAATAGAAAATTAATTAAAAAGCAGACCAACAAAATATCCCTAATTATACTCTTCAGCAGAAAATTACACCTTTTCATTGTTTTTTGAAGGAATAAGGCAGAAAATCAATGTTTATAGATTCTTCTATGAAGAGAACTGAGGTTTTTCAGTATTTGGGGCTTGGTTGGGGTTTCTTTTTAGTGAAAGTGATATTCTCTCTTTGTGCACCAGTGCACTGATTTCCTTTCCTTCCTCAGATTTCTAGATGTCAAAGCCCACCAGTGCTTGTGCTGAAGTTTGCCCAAGGCACTTCACACCCACTTTGTCAAATATTCAGGATTGAGAAAGAGAAAGTGTTTATAATTCACAGCATGAGACTTCATATCCAGACAAGATATCATCTGTCAGTTGCACAGACCTGAGTACCTTTCAAAAAAAACCAAACCAAAACAAACCCAAATCTTTTCAAGGCTGTAAAAGGCAAGTAATTTTATGCAGAGATAAAGGTACTGTAAGGTAAAGTGATTTGTCCAATATTACACGCTGGGTAGAGACCATGGCACACCACTCAGGAGAACCGGTTCTCTTGGCACGTCTGGCAGTACAGATTGTGCTTCCCAGGGAATGCTTGGAGAAGAGAAGTGTTTTACCTTTTTAAAAGCAAAACAATCTCCTGAATGTCTTTCCAGACACATTTCTGTTGACACTTAGCTGCTGATAGATGCAAGTATTTGAAAAGGAAAGAAGTTATGCGTAGGAAATTCCAAACTTAAAACTCTGACCTTGTACACTAATATATTAACCTGTATGCTGTTTTCCTTCGGAGTACTCACTTTTGCAGCAGTCACAGAAGAACCAACATGGATAAGCCATACCATCTTAAACCAAGTTAAAAGGTAGGGATCAACAGGGAAAACACTACCCAAACCAACCTGGGTTGGGTATCTACTTCTACTATCATCACAGGAAAGGGAGGCTGCATTGGTGATGAGATGTCAGAATGTGTAAGCTCTGCTCATCTCCTGTGATGGTGCATGACTTTGTTAAGATATGTAAAAGACTTTGAAAACATCAGCCCTATACTGCTCAAAAGCTGCAGAGGGGAAAAAATTCCCCAAGCCTGAATCAGCCACTTAATACTGTTATTCAAAGTATTCTTTAATTCCATATCTTCTCAGCATATTCCTAGCAAACTTCTGGAAATCAATCCCCAATCCTGTTTTTAGCCTTGTGTTTTTCATTCTGGCATCACAAAAACCCAACAAACAAAACCAAAATGCATATATAAAAAAAAATAAACAAACAAAAAAACCCACACCCAGAAAAAACCCAACCGTGCCTAGAGATGAGCTGCAGTACAAAAAAATCAGGATCTCTCTCTGCCAAAATTGTGGTACACTACATCCCAGACCTACAACCTGTTTTTAATACAAATTTTGCAAAATTATTTCTCTCATTGCTTTCAAAATACCAGGGGCTCTCTGAAAATTACTTAAAAGGTTTCTTTTCCTTCCAAGTTAACACAGTCAATAGTTAAAGAGCTTATTTAGAAAACATCTCAACCACCAATCTAATTCACCAAGTCAATTCCAGGAAATTTAACCAGATGCTCAAGACAGAATTAACAAAAGAAGGGGTTTTGCAATACTCTTAATTGGGAAAGGAACTCTGCCAGCAAGATCACCACCTCTTTTGCTTCTGCACCTCTCAAGAAAGCCAGGAGCTTTGCAGTCCTTTTGTCACAGCCAGGATCAGAAATAAAATCCCACAGCACACAGTCTCACTGTCTGTTAAATTATGCATGCATTGAGCACTCAGAAATCCCATGACTAAATGTGGAAGTGAAGAAGTGCAAGGAATGCTGACACCAAGTGGGGCCAGCCCATCCACCATCCCCAGATGATGCTACCAACCTCCTATATTCTCAATCACAGTCACTTGAAGGATATGTTCATATTCAGAAAAAACCGCAAAACCTTGAAGACCCTGATACTAAAGAAATAACAGCATAAAAATATGAATCCAGAAAGCAGATCAAGTGGTGACACCAGCTAAATTAGTGACAAACATTTAAAAAGCATAGAAAAAAATCAAAACCTAGGGACAGGGGAATAACTGAATTATTCTGACAGCCTTATGGATAGATTTTGTTCTGTTTGACAGGTATAAATAAGTTCTAGCCTCTGACTGAAGGGGGGAAAAAAAGCTTTCACACTCCATCAAATAAGCCTGAGAAATATATATTTAAAGAAAGTGCCACTAAACCATTTCAGTATATGTAGTAGAAAATAGCATGTTAACTCTACAGCTAGATTTCAAGAAGTAGGTGTTCAGCAGGAGCTTGGTGGGAAAAAAGAAGCAACCATATAAGGAAACAAAACCAGAATAAAAAGAATGTGCTTTGGTGAGTTGGGCAGACATCTGTTCTTACCACACAAGGCTTGGCAACTTTCAAATAAGGGGAACCTCAGATTACCATTTGAACCAGGAAGTAACACGCCAAGCAAGGTTCATCACATGCAAGTCAAAAGAATCAAATTCCTTTATAATTTTACCTGTCTGCTTTCAAAAGCAGGTTAGAAGGCAGTTCCAGGAGCTGGTTGTGCTGCACGTCCAGGACCTCCACCTGTGTTCGCTCAAGCCGATCTGGGAGCCTTCCTAACATATTATGTCCCGCCAGCAGCTTCCGCAAGCTACTATTGTAAAACAACCTTAAGAGAAATAAAACCACCAGAAATTAGAAAAATTTAAACTGAAAAGTTCCTTTGATTATTTAAATATGGTGTCATGGCTCATTACAAGAAAGTGATTCAGCCAACTGATTAGCAGACATGGTATTAATTACGCACAGATCCAAGAATGTCTTCCCACTCTACACCAACTTCTTCAAAAGGTTTTAAGAGACAGGGAAGGAGGTTCACAGATGATTCAGGAGTGAAAGTAGTGACAAAGGGTTATTTTATGGCACTGCATAAAACATTAACATAGAAGCACGACAGTGAAGGAGGTAATTGCTAACAAAGGCTGCAGAAATCTGCACATGTGGGATCCCCCTAGCTAATGCAAGCACTTCAGAAGTGGGGGTGAAATCACCAGTCACCCCACAAGCTTTATAGTGCTGTACTCATCATGTGCTGACTCATAATCCAATGCAATTCCCCACCCCCACAATTTTTCTTTTCTGTTAATACCAGACTTACATAAAGCCTCGTTTCCAGTTCTACAGCAAATGAAATTTATCTAATCGGCTTTACTTTCTTGAGTTTTTACAACCAATAGATGACCTGGAGTCCCAACCCCCTGCTCCATTGTTTGTGGGGCTGGGGAGAAGGGGAGAGCAGAAGAGGGCAACATATAGAGAAAAATAGCTGTTTTGTTCAAACAGTATAGCTTAAATTCACGGGATAAACAAAGAAATGAGGGTATGCACCTAAAGAAATCAAAAATAGAGCAATACTCAATTTTGAACAGAAACCACATTCAGCAAATTAAGAAAAAAGATTATTCTTCATCTGCCACATGTCTTATATCTGTCTTACATGCCTATTACTGTACTGTTTAATCTGGCGAGCCCATGCAACATGCTGACCTCCTTCAATCACTCTCGAATTATTCAGCATTAAAGCAAAAATCTTCTTCCCTCTGTCACAATGACCCAAATACACATAACAAGCCTCCCAGCCCCTTCCCTACAATGCACCAGGTCATGGGATTATTGCGCCAAAATCATCAATCAAGTACGCCGAGTATTTTCCCCTTGACAGATACCGTCACTCTCAGTATCTGCGTGCCAGTGTTAGCAGTTATCTCATTTGGCCGGATTGTCTGAGTTATGACCATGCATACAAATCAACAGCCAGCCCTATCATTCCAGAAGGCTAAACACAGGGTGAAAAGACTTAACAAAGTGATAACCCTATCTATTATGTATTCACTATTTAACCATTTTTGGTTTGCTCTATTTTTACTCGAAAAATCTCTCAGTTATAGATTTGCCTTTGTATTCTATTTTTTGAGACTGGCTAATACTGTCAACACCAAATATCAGGGTAGAAAACAGAACTGATTGACAGAAAAAAAAATAACTCCCTTGGAGTTTTTTTTTAGGATGGCTGGGGGCAGCACCATTTTAAAATTAAAAAAAAAAAAAAGTTGAAATTGTGCTAAAATCCTCAGATATTTTCTCTTTCTGTAATTCAGAAGAACTTAGTACGTCTTTGGGGGATTTTGGTTGGGGTTTTTTTTTGTTTTTTTTTGGTTTTTTGTTTTTTTTTTTAATTTGCTTTGTCTTATTTTTTAAGTCACACAAGCACTGAAGGACTTGGGGTAGCTGAAAAAAGGTTGAAGAGCATTTAACTAAACAAGCTCCTGATGAGCCTGGGATGCCTAGCTCTCAAGCTGGGTGGGGAACCAGGATGCTGGGACTGCTCTTCCATACAGGAAGCTTCCTCACTTGCCCAATTCCCACTGGAATTTTTGGTGAAATCAATAAATTCCAAGGACAAGCACATCATTCATCATCCACATCTTCTCAGAAAACATGGTTTGATGTAAGTATTCTACCAATTCCTTTACTAAACAACTCTTTGAGAGAACACAATGTTGAATACAGATAGATCTTTAAAAAAAACAGACAAAAAGGAACAAAACCACATACAAACATCTATTCACTGATGGCAACAAAATCATTTTGGCAACTCCTAATTGAAGCATTTCCTTTCTCTTTGGCACCATGATTTTTATGAATTTGTCCTGCATAGCTAAGACCGACTACGTTTTTGTTATTTTTCAGTACTTCTAAAGCTAAAACAGTTGCATTACACTCCAGGGGATATTTCCCCTTTTTCCTTAATTGAGACAAATGCTAGTACAGAAACCTCCATCTCAACTGCTTCAACTCTTTGTCTTCAAGGACTATTTTTCTGTTTCAAGAGGCAAACACACAGCATCAAGTGTAGTTTGTTTAGATCAGATGCAATCTTCATCCTACCAGGAATATGGTGGTCACTCAAGGCTTGAACATTTGTGTTTAGCTTGAACATTTGTGTTTAAGTGTCACAAGCAGCCCCCTAGGAGAGCCCTGCTGATTCACTTCACAGGTTTTCAGAACGCTATTCTATGTAGAAGAAAAAGCACAGAGCAGTGCACCTTAACATACTCATTGAGCTTTTACTTGCATTTACTTGATACTTAGGCATGTTGAGCCATTTGCATTTGAGTCCAAACACAAGCTACCCCTAAAATTTAACAGATATTCAAAGCCTGCCTCTTGAATGGAACAGGACCCGAAAACTGAACTGACTTATTAGGAGCTAAGCTATCTAGACATATACTACAAAGAATAACTTTCAAAGATAAGCTATTTCCTGGGGTTAATGATAAGATGGCAGGAGAGACAAGTGGGATGTTGACTGTACCTAATTTCAGCTAATCATTAATCTCCCAGAGATATCCGGTGTGCCTTGAAAGTCCTGGCTGTTATGAAGTGCAAAAGAAAGAAAAATGAACTTTTGCACCCCCACCTTCTGAGTAGGCACAGCTTCATTTTTTTTTTCTCTCTCTCTGTGTGTGTGTGTGTGCATGAAAAAACAGAGGGATTAATAGTCTGCACATAAACGTGCTAGTTTGCTTGGTAAATCTCCTCACATCCTCTTCGGCCCATATTTTCGAAATCTCTTCTCAATTCTGACACTAAAATGGACAAGTTTGCACCATCTTACACATTCATCTGACCCAGAAAAAAATATCATTCTTGCTTTCTGATGCTTTTCTGTGCTGTACAGCTCCTTAAGGTAAATATTTGTACTTGATGATCCTTGTGAGTCCCTTCCAACTCAGCTTATTATGCGATTTAGTAGCTCATGATACATCATCATCTTTCACAACATCTCTTTCAAACTGTACAGAACAACTTCCAGTGAAGGCAGGAATTTAAAAATCGCCAACATCACTACCTAATCAGTAACCCACCTGGAACAGACAGCTCTCTCTAGAACAAATAATAGCAAGACTCATTTATTATTTAAACTCAACTGTTATTTTGCTTCCTCTCAACTTCTTTTCTGTCATTTATATTTATCAATTTTAAGTTTAGACTTGAGGAAAAGAGATCATCTTGGTAGTGAAGGCAATCGGTCTTGCAGGAATTTACTTGATGAAACTTTCCCTTCTTTAAACCCTTTTCCCCTCAAACAGCGCTGTGAACTGGAGTCTCTAAGCATCACTGAAACTAAATTACAAGTGCGATTTCCAAATTGTCATGTAAAATTATGGCTGTAAATATTTAATATTCAGTATTAAAAATGAAGGGCTTTCCTGCCTGAAGAGCCACATGAACAGCTTCAAAGTTCAAAGGCACTACTTTCTCTGCATGAAAGTAAAAGAAGAAAGGCTGGGTGGAAGCTCGAGGCATGACGACACCCCACAAGGTAAAAAAAAAATCAAACAAAAGATAAAACGGCCCTGACAGTCCCTGGAACAAGCTAAACACTGACTCAGCAATTATTTTTTAATTGTTTAGCCTATTCCTCATTGTGGAACTGGTCTGCATGACTTACCGGGCAGGCAGCTCACGTATCTGATTGTGGCCAACATCCAACACTTCCAGTTTCCTGCTGTCACACACCCACTCAGGCAGGTTCTCCAGGTGATTTCTATGAATAAAGAACACAAAGAGATGGAACTAAATTATAATTGAGATGTAAAGGCTATTAAGAATACAGCCTCAAGAGAGATACAGATACCTGCAGGAAACAAATCTGCTACATAGCATGATGCCTGTGAGATTGTATCATCCGTCCTTCTGCAAGGGCATAACCAGTGCAGTCAGGTCCTGAGTGAAGGGGCAAGAAAGCTAACAGCATTGTTATCTCCCTACATGTGCATTCACTAGGAAAAAAAAAAAAAAAAGCTTCCAAATTACCAGGGGAGTATTAAGAATATCAGAGTACCAAAGCTGAAATCTCTCCATGGAGAAGAAATTTCTGATTTCTGAGATGTTCCTTAGAAGATATTCACACCTTACACAGTTGAAATATCTCTTCAATCTCTCAAATACAACGAAGCTCACTCTACCAATCTTTTGCTATCTCACTGAACAGAGCAAAAATTTTTTGTGCGTATCTTTCAAGCCAACTGTTTTTCTTTTTTTTGCATTTATCTTTACAGAAACTAACCCTTCTGGAAGCTAATGTCTTGAAGGCAAGATTTTCCAAGTACTGCACCAAAAACATGCCAATAGGCACTGTGGGGCACTCCTGTATCCTGTCTTAAAGACAAAAATTAGCAGCACAAGATAGATGGAGGAGATTGTGTGCAAATGCATTCACATAACGACTATTTCCATCAGAATACACGGATGCAAACTGGGCATCAAATAACAGTCAAGCACTCGCAGACCTGAAGTTCAGGAATAGGATGCTTATGAAGCATGAATATAAATCAACCATGTACTCGTATCCTTTGGTTTATTCCTGCAATGGTCCTCAATCAAAATATGCAATGGTAACCTAACCCATCTTCTCAGATAGCTTCCTTTCTGATCTCAAACGGATTTCCCAAATTCCAAAAAGCTAAGGACACCCTACCCATTTAGTTACAAATGCCATCACTGCAATGAAGCACAAAAAGGGCTTTGTGATCAAAATCATGCATTCTGCACCAATTTCATTAACATATAAATGGAAGAAACAGCTTTTCAAAGAGTGCTTTTCAATAAATCACTCATTTAGTCACACAAGTGTGTTACATTTAGGACAATGTGAGTAACTGAGGGCTGATGAAACTTCCAAGTTGAAGGCCGCTAGCCCAGGTGGCTCACTAATTGTTATGATCACCCTCAATAGCGAGAGTGCTTTACACAGGATTTTTAATGAATGAGATTATCACTTTAAATGCAGATGAGTAATTTCTTAAATAAGACAGCCATTAAGCACGTGTATAAATGTTTTCCTGATTCATTCCTGGAACTGTAAAACAAACTAAAACACCCCCTTTTCCATTTCTTCCCTTATCCCGCCTCTCTCATTAAGGTGAAATTTATGTATACATTCAAATGGCAACTGCAGACATCCTTGCAGCAGCCAGGGCTGCAGAGAACTACGAGGAGCTGCCAAACTGATGAGTAAACTATCAAACCATCACCTACGCTGGGCTTACGATGCAGACATATCCAGAAAGTTACTTCTGAACAAGTCTCAGATTGGTGTGTATTTGAATCATCATGTTCTAACTCTGTAAGACAGGAAATCTTCAAATCATGGAAACTCTTTAACTATAAAGAAATAGAAATCTTGATTTGGGCAGTAATTTAAAAAAAAGTAAATCTATTAAAACGAAACAAGAAAGAACTGACCAGCAGGAAAAAAGCATCCTCTAACTCTGAAAATTTCTTTTCTTATCCCAAGGTCCAATTTCTACCCCCATTCCCACTTAGCGAGATGACAGTGAACTTCATTGTTCCATAAGTCTCTTTGATTTATATTTCACAGGTCCAAGAAAAAAAACATACTCTTACCTAGAAATATCCATATAAGCCAGGCAATTAGGAACTGGATACACATCAAGGTGAACAAGTTCTAGGGGAAAAAATATATGTAACAAGAAAAGTGGTGATAAAGATTTGCATTTAAATGACTGTTCCATAAGAACTATTTTAAGACCTAACACCCAGAGATTTCAGACCACATCAATAACCTAAAAAAATTTCTGAAGATCTGGACCTTTGTGAACCCCTTGTAAGTCCTGTTTCTTTATTATGTCTTCGTACATTTGCTATGTCACATTGTACTTGCTATGACTGACACTATGTAACTGAACTGGGACAAGAAACTGGAGAATTTTTAAAGTTTCATGGCAAATTCTCATTTTTAACATTTCTGTCACAAGAGCTGTAATTTCACCTCCACCGCCCTCTGTCACAAAACTGCTCTACTTTTCTCTCACTGGTTACTTGAGATATAAGCATGGGATAGGAACCTCCCCACTCTGGAACAGCAAGTTACAGAATAACAGAGTCCTTTAGGGAATGGCAAGATCCAGAGTATTTGTCAACACATCACATAAGCCTTGGCATGCCTGTGGAGTTCCCAGTTGCAGGCAGCCTTACAGATCTTTCATAACACAACTACAGATAGTAATGTTATTACTGAAGCAATCAAAATAAAGTTCATATCCTAAGGTTTCAGGTAGCTAGTGCTTAGTGCTAAGTTTAAAAAAACCCATAACCCAAAGAGACATTTATTTAAACCTACAGAAAAATCAACTAAAGTGCAACTCTAACAAGTAGTTTCTTTGGAAAATGAGATGAAAACAAGGTGGCCAAGGGTAATGAGAGGACAAGCCAGGAGGAACAGCACGACCAAATAGGCAGTTGGTTGCAAGACATGGGTTGACTTGGATTCTCAGCCCATGTTGAACAGCACATGCTCAGATTATGTTAGCTTTTCTCAGCTACAAAGATCCTGGCATGAATACTTAATGAAGGTGCAACCTTAGATATTGCCAAGATGACAGCCTTTTAAAGGTAGTTCAGACTGCTCATCAAATGTTCTACTTTGTATTTTCTTTATTCCACAATGAACTACTCCAAACGATAAAAATCATGGTGCAAACTGAGTATTTTAAGTAATACAGTTTCCAGAGACAGATCAAACAGATTCTGATCATGAAACACAGAGACACAGTTATGCAGCTGAAGAAGGCTGCATTATTTTTATTATCAAATACGAGCAAATGAAGTCACCATTATGAATTCACAGCCTTCTGGACAGGGTAAGCAGCTAGAGGGAGGAGCAAAAGTTTATAGTTTTGGCTTGTCTCCCAAATGGCCACTTGTTCAAACTTTCTCAGTGCAGAGAAAAGTACTAAATTCCTTACCGGTTTTAGAAGAGCAACACATCAATACAACCAAGTGACAAATCCAAGAACCCTCCCTTCTACTGACATAGAGAAGGAATTTCTAAGATTTTTACAGTTCATAGACCTCCAAATTGTGTTATTATTTGGAAGACACTTCCGAAGCTCAGAACTGCCAGCAGCATTACACAGCACATGTGAAAGCCTTTTATCTAGGACTGCGTCAAGAACCTCCTGATTATGTGCACTACACTCCACAAGCATCTCACAGAGAACCAGGTACAATGACAATACCACAGCTGCCCTGAAAATGCACTCACCATTGCAGGAAGCGTACAGAGCTTTGAGAAAATAGCCACTGATTTTGAGGGTCACCAGCTGATTCCGTTCACAGTGTAACACTTCCACATTGTTAAAAACTGTTGCGTCCAGCTCCCCAAGTTTGTTGTCTCGCAGATCCAGCTGGGTCACATGATGCAGAAAATCTATTTCATCAGACTCCAATCTTCTAATTGAATTCAATCTTGCAAACAAAAAAAGGAGATTAGGTGTAGTTATAAGGCAGGCTCCTGCTGACAAACCATTGCTCACTCTACAATCAATCAGCCGCACTGGATTAAACTAGAATGCTTTCAGGTTCTGATCAAGGTTGACTTTTAGTATTTTTCCCTTTATTCTGTTATGGTTTTAATCCTTTGAAAAGCAGGATAGCAATGCTCTGTAGCTTTATCCATCATGACAAAGGAATGATGACACCAAGATCCTTTCTAAACTACTTTGAAAACTACTGATGAAAAGCCCTGCAAGAAGCTAAGTATTATTGTTACTGTGCCTATAGAAATAAAAGATGTTATTTGTGCCCAATAGTTTGGAAAAGAACAAAACCTCTACAGTTCTTGCTGGCCTATCATCTGCTGGAAAAATCCAGCACATACAAGTAACCAGCATGTATTGGAGACCCTTGCCTTATTGAAAGGCCAAACTGAGACTTATGAATTCCCATATATTTGCTTCTCTTCTCTCCATGTTTTACAGCAAGCAAATTCAGAGACCTGAAAATGTGTGTTGAAAGAAAACAAAGCAAAAATCCAAGATGATTGGGTCTGACAGATAAAGAGGACAGGTTTTACACATCTTCACTGCAGTGCATTGATACTGCTGATACTCAGCAACTTCCCCAGAAGTTGTAACTGAATGAGATTATCTATAACCCCATAAAGTTTAAGACTGCAGAGCACTCCAAAGAGATCAGTTTCAAATTCCCAGCTCTGAGCAGAACACTAAAATCAGTACAGTAACTTCTGCTGACCCCTGAGCCAGCTGAGCCCTGTCTACAGCAGATGACAATACTTCCAGTTCTCCTGTTGCTCCTGTTCTCCAAGCATTGCCCCCTGTGTAACAGTTGTGGTTTTAGAGTAGCCACATCTTCCAGTTAAAAGAATAAGGGTAATATGTCCCTTCCAACACCACCGTACCTTTTCTATTTTCAATCTGCAAGCAGAATGCTTCTTTGTGATTTCACTGAAGCAAAGCACTTCATTGTACAGCAAGTACAATATTTACTATTTCAGTTAGCACCACAAAGAACCACTATTCACTGCTAGGTGCAGAAAGGATGCAGCACACAATTAGGGGGTTGGAACTGAACCACTGAACTCATGGCCAGGTCAGCCATAAGATCCCTTCTCTGAGGCAAATTTATTTGCTTTTAAATACAGACATATTTTAACCCTACCAGAAACACTTCAGAATTCACCTACCTATTTCAGCTAAACTTATGCTGGCCCTTCCTAGACTGACAGCTACATGGCAGTACAGTAAAATGAGTTTTATCTTACTTTAGCTTAACTGCATGGTCCCAAAATTCAAAGTTATATGGACCTCATGTTCCAGGCTCTAAACTGAGCCTTGACCAGCTGATTGCAGAATCTGTCTTCCCCAAAGACCATAACAATAGAGAACCACCTCATACCAGAGCCATTTGTAATAAGGATCATTTTGGACTCCTCTGAGGGTATAAATAAAAATCAATTACTCATGGTGGACAAGGCCTTTTAACACACCAAGAAATAGTAAAATATCTATTTTTGCCCCTTCATCTTCAATGTCCTTTTCTTCACCTCACAAATCTGTAACATTACAGATAGAAGCTTTTTGGGTCAGGGACTATCATGTCTATTGCATTAACACTACAGCAACACAAACTGCAGGAATCACAAGCATCCCGGGCTCTGTTTTGTTTGATCCTTTGCTGCAAACATTCATTTCCCCTAAAACTAATTTTTCTACCTACTGATCCACCTAAGTGTTCCAACTTCCTCAAAGAGTCACGGCTAAGTCACGGCAAGTGCTGGCAGTTACATAACACCACCAGAAACATGGTTCAGTGGACAAACACAAGAGATTTATACCCAGAGGCAATTCTGACAGCGAAGGAGCAGCTATTTTAACACAAATAATTTAGGCTCACTTATTCTTCCCTTTTTCTGAATACCTACCTTAGATCCACATGCTTAATATGAGGCATCCTTTTTAACACCTGTAGGTTCAGGGTATCTATGCAGTTTCCTGACATACACAGCTTATCCATGGCAGTCAGCTTCTCCAGCACTCCAGGAATGTCAGTGAACTCATTGAAGGACAGACTCACATAGCTGAGTTGATGAATATGCTCCAATTCATCAGGAAGGGACTGGAGAAAGTTGCCATCCAGCAAAAATGTCTGCAAGCTATTAGAAGAGGGGAAGGGAGAGTGAAGAAAGTGAGTGACCTGTTAAATCACATTTCATTCCTTCAAACACACAGATCTGCAGTTACAGTGACATACAATATACAAAAGGGCAGCAGAAAGAAAAATGTTAATGAATAACGCTGTAACGTGCTACAGAAGATATTCACCAAATAATTAAAAGCTTTGGCAACTATGAAGTGTAGGCTCTTAGACAGCTCTATCTCCAGAACTACAATTTGTATGACAGCTGAAGAGCATAAGCAAGAAGGGTTAAAATATTTTCTTCACCGTGAAGGTGACCTTTGTGTCAAATGCTGGAGACTGGAAGAGCTCTGAGGCACAAAGCATGCTTTCCCTCCATCCGCAATTGCTTCCATATGGATCTACAAGCCAGTCTGCTCTGACAGAACCCAGTAAGTTTAAATTGTTTCTCATAGCACTATGCAGTGTCATGAAACTGCTTGTTCCCTTTGTTATTGTCAGGCTGTGTATGTGAAAGTTCTAAGAAAGTACTTGCTTGTGCATTTCGCCTACAACTGCTGGAATGCTTCTGAGGGCATTGCAGGACAGGTTGAGTTCAGTCAGGGTTGGGATACTGCAGACTGCCAGTGGGAAGTCTCCTAAATTGTTATTCGAAAGGTTAAGGCTCTTCAATTTGGTGAATCTAAAATGAGATAAGAAAAAATAAAGTAAATAAATAAGTAATTCATACTAAGTTGCCTTGCAATGATTAATATAAGGCAAGTTTGACTATGTAAATACAAATCACATGCATTTTTATGTATATGCTCAGAATAACCAGGGAAACTACCAGACACTCAAATTCAACACCACTTATAAGAATTCACTCATGTTAAGCTGACAAAGAGAAACAAACCCTCCTGAACAACACATTAAATGCATTTTCCAATGAGTGTAACAAAGAACAAATCCCTTGCCATCCTTATTATATATTTCACTTCTGTGGCATCTCACCTTGTACTAAAGCATTGCTATTTTCCCAAACCCACTTTTTGGTAGTAAAACTACTCTTTTGACACAGGTTAAAAGGTGCAGGAAATTCTCAGACTATTTGAACACTAATTTTTTGTGGCACTGGTGACCTGTGTACTCAGGACCATTCATGTTTGCCTTCCAAACAAAAATTCTCATTAGAATAGACTGTTTGGAATACAAGTGGGAAATGTGCTGAATTAAAACAGAATTTAGCACAGCTTCTGTAGTGACAGAGGCAAAATTTTGTCCTTGACATGTCAGAGAACTCTTAAAGCCCCTTGGTTTATGCCATCAGCCAAGAAAAACCAACTTGCATGTGTTTGCTTTACTAAAAACTACCAAAACCACTTAAACAAAAAAACCCAAGAAGGGGACAATCCAATTAGCCAGCCTGCATGTTCAGCAACATTATTATGGTTGCCTGACAACCACTGGGAGGTGTGCCTAAAGCCAAGTAAAAGGATGAATGAGAAGATCTGTGTCAGATTCCGATAGATGGGAGGAAGTTTCCTTTCTGGCATGGTTTATACCAGGACATTTTATCTGGACTTAATTTTCCCTTCATTAAGGATCAAGTCCTTTATATTTGTGAGCAGACTTTTATATAACTTGGCAATGTAAGCAAAACTGCACCCATGAGTGCTGCTATTCCACATAAAAGTAATCTTCAGCAGCCTGTGCCAGTGTATCCATAGGCTTTGCATCAGCCCATTCCTACCTCAGACAACTTTGTCCTTCTACAACCAGGAAACATGGAGAGCAAATGCATCAAGCATTAAAAGGCTGAAGAGTTTTAATAACAAAACAGAAAAATCCCTAGCAGCTACTGCAATCAACTGGCACACACCTTCAGTATTGCCTAAATCAAACTCATGTCACTGACTAAAATTCAGCTGAAACATAAGCAGTGCCTTTGTGAGAGCTGTGAGTACTTCAGTGAGGGCTGCTGAGCCCCAAAGGTAGGTTGCAAACACATATAGCATTTACACAGGCTTGCAGCAACCAAGGGAATGCTGTACTCTCTAGTGATATTTTGGTGCTATGATGGCAGGAGAAAAAAAAAATAGAAAAATCATTGCCAGAGTTATCACAAATTTTGAACACCCTGTGCCATGCTGGAGGCAGAAGTTTGGAACAGTTAGATGAAGACTAAAAGAAATCTTGCAACCAAATTAGTGCTGCAGGGGAAAAAATGCTTCTCTGCAGAAACAATGACTAGTCTTATCTCTAAAGGGAGAACTGTAACTTAAAAAGGAGGCAAGAGTAAGTTAATAAGGGCTGCTAGCCCAAAAAATAAATATGTGCCTTTTAAAACACTATACTGTCCCACTCCTCTATTTTGAGAGAAAATACTTAAAAATACTGAACCGAGAACTGAGACACACTGCATTTATCTTGACAATAACTGTAGATTAAGGGCACAGATATACCTTGAAATTTGGGGTGTTTCTGTGGTGGAACAGCTGTCCCACATCATCCTCAAAGTTAGCTGCAAATACAAACAAGAGTGGTCCAAGCCCTGGACTCTGAGCCTTTAGAATATTTTTTCCCAGTATTTAGGCAAGTACAAAAAAAGTAAAAACGGGAAGATTAGGTCAAAATAACTCAGCTGCTGGAGAAACACCAAAATGTAACCTTTCCAATTTTCAAGTCAACCTTTCCAACTTTCAACCATGAAAGAAGAATTAACATATTTAACAACCACACCAAGGCTACAGCCTTTACCTGTACCACTCTGTAGTCTCAAAAGGACAGTCTCAGAGCTTTTGTCCCCTAGACAATCTACTAGAAAATCCCAAACACAATCCTGAGATAAAATTACAGAAGATCAAACCAACAGAGGAAAGCGGACTGGAGCAGCAGGTGGCAAAGGAAGCTAAGAAATACAGTAACTCCAGTGTCATATTCAGCTTCAAGGTTTCCTGCACACATTCTTGTGCATAACTGCCCTAGGTCAAAGAGGAGGAGGGGGGAAAAAAGCTTCCTCTACCCAACATATCTGGATTACATCTCTACTATGCTAATATATGTTGTAATGGGTGCTAATTAAAGGTCTTTGGTGAGTAATGTAACTATTCAGGACACAAACTGAACTGGTTAACAGGTCTATGTAGTGTGTAAGTGAGAATGAATAGTACATCCAGTATTGGATAACACATACAAAATGCACATGGAAGTGTACATCAAAAAAACCACAAACGAAAGTTCATTGTTGAATCACATTTACAGAAACGCTGAAGATAGACACCATAGCTTAGTTAAAGTTAAGAGACTAACTTAAGACATCTGGCCAATAAGGGGTATATTCTTCCCCCATTGCAAACATGTTCATTTAGAAAATGCTAAAGTAATATTTCTTCTCATGGAGCACTGTGAAATGCAGAACATTACTGAGCCAAACTAGCAGGCATTTGCTCAAAGTTAAGATTTAAGTCTACCTCTCATCTTTGGCTACTCACTTCATACTATCCATATCTCAAACATGCCGGTGCACTCCCGTTGTGGAGCAATGCCACACTGTAGATTTAAAATGCTGAATTGTTTACTGCACTTCTTATATCTACACAGATTTACAGTCAGTCACACCAGTATCACTTGTATATCACATCAATATAAATAAGGTAGGAGAGAAGTATTTTACAGACTCAAGATTTCTGTTGCGGCTGAGTTTGCAAAGCATCGGGCTTCCAACAGATTTTACAGAGCAACATCTTTGCTGTTTTCTCACATCCAAATCTTTACTCTTATCAGAAGCAGGCACACACAACAATGCTGCCCACATGGCATTGCTAGAAAGAAAAAAAGGCACAACATTGCTCATTTGATGCATGACAGTATAATAACCTCATATCAAGTCCATACATATGCTTTTCGTCCTTCTTCCACAGTTCCAGACTTTGTTATCTCTTAGTAAAAGTCAACCTGAATGAAGAACAGCATCTCTCAATACACTAAGCTCAGTTAGCTTACTAAGCTTTCTACTGCAATGGCCAATACATAAATACTCACTTTGCTGAACAAAAATAGCCCTACTTTAAGCTAGAGCAAAATGTTGACATGTCAACCCTTGGATTTAAACATGCAATATGACTGAACATTAATTGCCCTAATTGAGCCAAAACCTGCCCACTTATTTAATCCTGAAGCTGCCACTTCAGGAAGGGCTTTAGTTTGACATAGGAAAAATAAGGAAAGGGACTAACAAGAGCAATTTTTATCACGGCAAAGCAATGAACTGACTGACAGGCTAATTTCAAATTCAGATCTACCCAGTGTGAACAGCAGAGGAATTTCCATTACGCAGTACAGCATTTGTGTTCCACTATAGATGGGGCAAGGGGAATAGTGTATTCCAACTGGTGGTCGTACACCATCACTGAAATCCAGCCATAACATGGTCATCTGACAAAACTAGTCTTGCCCTACTCTTACCAAAAACAATTAAAAAGCAGTATTTTACTACACCTGCAAGGGAAGGCATGGCTTAATAAAGAACTCAGTCTAAGGAAAGTAATCACTTTTTCAAACCTATCTCCAGAACCTGGGCTCCCATGACTGCTGTGGTTAAAGCTCCGTATTGTTTTCAAGCATCAATGTAAGTGTTCCTCAATTTCAGCACCATTTCTGAGCAGAACAATGGTGTTTTGCCTCACAGTGCTGTGACAAGACTTAGAACCAAACTAAAACTTGCCACCATCTTGAACACCTGCTGCTCTGGCCACAAAACCACAAAGAGAATTTCCCTAAAATTCTGCCATGGCATTTTCCTCCTTGGAAATAAAAGGTTCAATTTACTCCCTTTCTGCAGTCATGCTAAATTTCCCTCCATGGCCTTACTGCCTAAGGGAGCTGCTAGCCTAGTGCCAGAAGTATTGTCATAGCATTCCCTTTCCATAAAGCTGTCATTGCAAAAGTCTTAAAACAGTAAGACAATTCAAATGGACAAATAATCAGATGTTAAGTCAAATTCAGACTACGTCCAAACTTAACAACAATAAACCTTTTATTATATTACATGGTAGGTGAGAGTACTGTAAAGACAAGAGAACCAAGTGAATGTTTTGTTAGCTGAAATAACTTGAACCTACACGACTACACAATGCAGTTCTCAGTTTCTACACATACCTGCCACAAACTGCTTCATATGGGGACAAAGACTGGCCTCAGAGGAAGGACAAAATTTATAGGAAAAAATAGTGAAAATATATTCACTTCCTCTCTACAGGAAATTTATAATGGAAATACAAAAGCATTAACTAGGGGTGGACTTCCAAACTGAAACATGTTTAACTACTTCAGAAGAAAACTCTTACTTTGGAAGCCAAAAAAACTAGACAAGTAAATTGGAGACTGATACACAATAACTGGATTCCATAAATATGTTAACTTACTGAAACATTATTTGGAAGAGAGACTGCTGTACTTAGCTTACAGTTTGCTAAAGTGAATCCAATTAATCCAAGTGCAATTTCTACTTTTAGACTACACTATTTTAAAAATGCTATTTTTATAGCATATATCTTACTGCCATTTATTTTTCTCATACCACTATTAAGTTCACTGTTCCAATTTAAAAAATAAAATTAAAAAATTCATTGTGTTTCAGGAATTAAATCACCAATTTTGCAGTTGTCCCCACTTAGTTGTTTGCAGAGACCTTATTTTATAATTTCATTTTTCTTTAATTAAATATCACTGATTTTTACTGGGTGTTCACAAGGGTACTTTCTTGAGATCACAAAAATATGCAGGAGTTAAGGAGAACACAGTCATGAAGGTTTGGAAAGATGCACTAATAAAAGCAAACCCTTTCTTCAACATCTTTATAAGGTGGATAAAACAAGAGCAGTGAAATTATGTAAACAACAAACTCTAAGTGTCATCTTTAGCATTACAAATATTTTTTTTAAAAATCTGAAGCTACAGAGATGAGAAAAAGAGTGTAGCAATAAAATACAGCAAGCACTGCCTGGGGTTTGTTACTAGTAGACCTTTGGTTGTCAATACCATGCCAACCTTTCCTCTTGCCCTGCTGCTTAGGTAGCTGCACTTCACTGTTTGACTTCAAGTGAAAGAGAAGAAACTATATAAAAGTAAGGTTTCATCTTCTCCGAGACCAACAGAGTCGTGAGAAGAAGCTCCCCACATCTTCACACACCATGGAACAAGCAAAGTTAGCATGCTCCACATATTAGGATTCATTTGAGTATCAAAAAAAACCCACCCAAAACCCAAACCACTAACCACCCTCCCAAAAAAAAGAAACCAAAAAAACCAAGACCTGTAACAACAACAAGAACGAAAAGAAAAAAACAACCACCTCAAAACCCAAACATACACCCCCCAAAATAAAGTGGCAGCGGAAAGGAGAAAGCTCAAATATTTTCCAGTGCATCTACTAGCAGTGCCCCTGTGGGGCCTGACAAGGGGGTAGATGCATAATTGATATTCATCAAAACATCCAACTTTCTCCACTAATCTCAGTTTCATACTCTAATAGCAATAATCACAAGCAGTACCTCAATGCACTTTGAGGCCAACCAAGCGGCAGGCTGGAAACCTTCCTCCCTGCTCCTCAATCTCTAGGTACAAGCTAAGATCAAGCTGCATCTCACACTGACTTCCAGCAACCTTGCCTGCTGGGTTCATACCAGTTAGGTTGGCAATACTAGTTCCCCCTTGCTTCCAAGTGTTTTCTGAGCAAAGACTACATTTTAAATTATGTCCTTATTGCACAGTGAATTTGTAAGGAGGGTTTAGCTTGCGGTTGCCTGAAATCCTGGGTTAAAGATTGGAAGTTGCAAGGCATTTCAGAAACACTTGCATCAGTAATTCAGAGTTCTCTAGCCTTCTCATAATCTAGAGATGCATCTTCAAATTTCTGCCACTAGCCCCAAAGAGATTCACCTGAGATTACACAGAAGGCAGTGCATTTCTGTAAGGGCTCTGAGAGAGAAACTATGCCAACTCACCTTAAGATAAAAATCTATATAATCACTGTTAACAATCATGATCAGAATGCTAATTCATTCTTTAGCTAAAACTGGCAAGCATAATTTTATTTCTTTTTACAACAACTTTCTGTCTTACTACATCGCCCTTTTTTTTCCTTATTTTTCTTTTAATTCTGCAACAGTCTTATCTTAAAAATCAACACACTCATAACTTACTTTTCAATATTAACAAAAAAATAATATTCTTGATGCCAACCACTTTTTCCAACAACACCAATTCAAACAATTACTTATAAATATAAAGTGTTCTCAGGCCACTGAAACAGAGCAACAGTAAATAAAGACTATGATCTATTCTTTTGCCTCAAACTCAGAGCAACAGTACTCTGCAAAATTAGCAGGCCTGAACTCTTCTTAGCATTTCAACCAGGGAATCTCCTCCCTTCTCCAAAAGAGAAACATTCTTTACTGTAGTTTTAGAAAGGATTCTGTGAGGGAGAACATGCAGCATAATTTGCTACTTTTTTCAGTAGAGATGAATTTTCAGATGCCTTACTTGTATACATAGCATGAAATATGTATTCCCTGATAAGCAGGAAAAAAAGTAGAGGTTGTTGTATTTACCTTTCAATATTCAGAGTGTTCATTTATGGAAGTTCACAGCTGCAGATCATCTACAGCAACAAAAGGTGGTTGAGCGGACAGTAAAGCAAGTAGAAGTGCAGCTACTGGGAAAAAAGTACATCTACACCTCTTTACACCTTCAGATGCCATGCACTGATCAGGACTAAACATTTTATTCATAAATGGAACAAATTATATTATTTTAACAACTGAAAGAAGCAACTGCATAAACAAAAATAGAAATTCCTTTTTTCCCCAATACATTCCTGACTGTACCTGCCACGACAGTGCACTAGTCAGCATGTCATTACTATGACCCAGCTGCTTGCAAGTCTACTCAGTGGGTGGCTGAAAAGTTGGTATTTTATTATGTCTTTGATATACTTGTCCTGAAATCCAGCTTTCATTACATTACCACCCAAAGTGATTTATTAAGAGGAACTGCAACACTAAGAGCTGCTTATAGCAACACAAAACTTCCCAGACTGCCTTGCTAATCAGGTTTTACTTTAAAATTGTACCAGGAAGGGTAGGTATATAAATGCCAATTTTTTTGTTCGAAACATCCAAGCACATGGCTATTTTGGAGCTTTAAAGACCTGTAGGCTTGATTCAGTGGTGCAGTGCCTCATGTGCAGCTCCAATTTAGCAATTGAGAATTTTGTAGAAAAGCGAACAGCACCAAATCAGAAAAGCAGAGATTCTGTACTTGTTTTTCTGTGATTTGAAAGAACACAGTGAACAAAAAAAGACTTTTGGTTTATTCAGTGAAGCTTTACCTTGTGCAGCTCCTATAGATCTGAAAATGGTTTTATGGAATTGTTTTAAAAAGAAAAAAATAAATCAATCAGATGTGTGTTCACAGGAACTATGAGCTTCACCTTACACATGTTTCGATACTGGGCTTCACTAATGATTTCAAAACATACAGTGCTCTTCTCTTTCTAGATATTTGTGTGTTTACTCACTCAAGAAAAGCAGCCTTACTAGCAGTCAAGCTGGTTCAAAGCTTTTTGGGAACACAAGTACGCCTCAAGTTTTCCCACCAAAAGGAGAAGCCAGTTCTGTGTTTCTTAGGAAGGAGAATGGCTTGGGAATACACCCCAGGGTCAGGCTCATGCTTTTGCTGCAGCACGGAGACAAAAGACAACCAATGGGGCATGGCTTTTCCCAACCCTCAGCAGGAACTACAGCTACTTCACAGAGCTCTATCCACTGGCACAGCAATGGAAACAGTGGCAAAAGCTTCCTCCAGCTGCTCACTGTCTGGGTGATGGCACCTGTTCTGGGTGAAGATAAGGCTGGAGGACATCAAGCAGACAAACATCAAGGGCAGGAGTTTCTGATGCACCAACTCAGATACGCCAAAAATGTGCTGTGTAACCTAATTTTTTTTTTTTTCTGCAGAAGTTCCCAGATCTGCCTCGTGCCTTTTTGCCAAGCTCAAACCAATGGATGCAGAGCAGAATATTACTTGCTTACAGAATAGGGCCAGCTCATAGAAGAATGAGAGACAATCAGTTTTACACCACCTCAGGTATATGCCACTTCTCTAGATTCTCCTCATCTCAGAAGAATCTCAGAAAACAGGAGAGTTATATTTTGAATTCTTTCACTCTTTTATGTTCAGCCTCATCTTAGTAAGAAAAAAATATAATGGTTTGTTAACTATCAGGAAGACTCATCAGCTGCTCCTACAACTGCAATACCAAGACAACATTAAACAGAGAATTAACACTGCCCAACACACTAATTATCAATGCTTTCTATTCCCAAACAGAATTAGTTGCAGGTACACGGACAAATCCAAACCTATTCCCAAACAGAAATTTGCTGTAGGTACGTGGACAAAGCATAACCAAGTATCTTCTTTACACTTTCTGATTTTTAAAAAGGAAAACTAAAGAAGTCGTTAAAATAAGAGACATTTATTATTTGTCCATGTTCATTGCTAGCTTATGCTAAAATTCCACTTGCTATCTGGAGACCTATGCTGACATTCACAGTCCAGTCAGAATTCCTCTCCAGACTGTGCTCATAAGGTCTTGCAATAGCTGCCTGCTTTGTTTGTGAAGCAGACTTGCCGGGTTCATTCATTTTTCATTATGCCAGATTTTTTGTTTTGCCAAAATGAAACTGGAATGATATAAAAATACAACAGCCCGCATAATTCATCTTGTACTTTTCAGTTGTTTTTCAAAGAGGAAGGGATTTAGAAATGTGGTTTAAAACATTTTGTTTGAACAGGACCATCCACAAATACAATCCTGAGGTACTTTGCAATTCACTTACCACTGAAATTAAAATCACAGCTTTATATTCAGTATGGGAACATTCATCTTTGTGAACACAGAAAGGCTGCTGATTCCACAGAACACATATATTAAATCATTCAGAGCACCAATCATGCTGCTGTCTACCCATTTGTTACACTCTTGGATGAGCTGCAGTGGGAAGAACTGGAAGTCACAGATACTAAGAAAGAAGAATTAGGATTGAGCAAAGTAGAAGGAGGACAGGAACCAGACTGAATTTATGAAATCAGGGCTTCCTTTGCTTGGGGGGGCTAACAAAAAACTTCTTCACTTGGTCACATGCAGTACTGTTCCTACCTAGGATGGCTGCCTTTGATGGGCAGCTCGCCAACTCACACTCATTCACATGACTCAAAAGGCTGAAGAACTACAGTCTGGCCTCAGTAGGCAGATAAAAAACACATTATGGAAATTGCATTTTGGGCTGAAAATATCCTTCTATTTACAAGAAAAACATGAAATTTCTTATGAAAGCCAATCTGTTTCTAACACACAGAGTTTACAAATTTTTGAAGCATTATAGTGAGGCCAGTGTTCCACAAGAGGAGATAGTAATTTCTAGGGAAGTTCCTGCAGATCACGGCTCCAAGGATAGAAGAAGAGTAGTAGAACCATACTGCTTTACCTTTGTAATTCACTAAGCGCTCTACTTGTGGATGGGCTGGGGTTTAGCCTCAGGAAGTTCTGCTTTAAATTGAGATGAGTGAGGTCTTGGCTATAAAACAGGTTGGCAGGCAGGTGCTCCAGGCTGCAGCATGAAAGATCCACTGAGCTGATGCGTTGTGATGCAACCTGAAAGTCAAGTACAACACCAATATATTAATACAGTAATAAAACAAAGAACATGTCCTTCACCCTTACCAGCCCAAGATAAACTGTTTTTTAAGCACAGCAGAAGCCAGCGTTAGCATATATAGCTGATTTAACATCATTTATATAATTGCTGCAAGTTATGCCATGATTTCTTTCTTTGTCTCAGTGCTTAAACCAGGTCCACAGATGACGAGCAGGAAGAAAAGAGCAAAGGTTTGTCAAATTAATATGTGAAATGGATCTCTTTTCATCTATGAAGTTATGCGATACCTCATAACCAGGAAAAAAAAATAATATATTTGACATCAGCTTTAGTTGAGTCCTTTAGGTAGCATTGCCTCCTCAAAGTGAGTGGAAGCGAGGGGTTAGCAGTCATCACCATTGTCTTGGTTTCATATGTCCAAGATGGGTATAAAATGACAGAAGACTTAGCCCATTTACACCTCACTGAAGATAAAAAATAACCCAGCAGCAAAGCACCAAACACTCATATCTTCTCAATGAATTAGAAGACTGCCCAAAAGTGATAAAAAATATGACAAAAACAAAACTGAGATTTAACAGGAGGCTTAACACTGTTTTTTAGAAAGAGGAAAGGTAAAACAACCACAATCCAGAGAGGCTAAAAACATCATATAACCTAGCACTATATATATATACATATATATATATATATATACACACACACATATATAACTAGCATAATTCCACAGAGACCTATATGCAACTACTTCAAGTAACGGCAATACTGCCCCTTTCCATATCTCTAGATACACCTCAGCGAACTACATCTTCCTGTTTTACTTATTTACTAAACTTTACTACAAATAAATAAAGTATCACCAGCAAAATCAAAACTAAGGCTGCTTATATTTTCTGTCCTACACTACTAAAAATGTTCTTTCACAAAGTAGTGTCACAGACCTACTACATGGCAAAGCACCACCACACAGTAATGCAAGGCAGTGGGGACAGTGGGCAAGGAAGAGGAGCCAAATGCTAGAAGAAAAATGCATTTTTGGAGCAACATGGCTGAATCAAAGGACGAGAAGGAAACAACTTCACCATTTTATGTTTCTGAGACCACACTAACAGTGCTCAAATAGTTATGGTGTTCTGTCAGCTGCTCACACCAAAAGTAAGCAGCTATTGTTTCACTGGCCTTTTATGCTGGGATTCTGGTGGTACAAACACCACATCTAAGAGGCAAAAAGAGGAAAAGACCCAACAACTCCTCATCAATGCCCAGTGACATAAGAGCTTCTCAACTCTGATGAAGGCCACACCCTCAACCTTCTGGGCAGAGATAGAGTCCCTGCCACAAGGTACTCTGAAACTAAAGGCATCAGGTTTTGAGGAGGTAGCTTGCCACTGAAAGGAAGGCTACAGAATTATTTTTCCTCACCAACACAGGCCTTAGGACAAGTGGTTGCTATTATAAACACACAGCCATAAGCTTCAAGGGGAACAGACACTGCAGTGTTTTTCTCCAACGCAACCATTAATAATCCAGTCCTCCCACATCCATTAAAACGCGTGAAGTTTTCTTACTCAATTAGTTCAGTCCTTTTGTTACTGTAGCTAGTATTTTTCTTCCCCTTGTAGTACGAGACAAGAATTATTCATAGGCTATACAGAGCAGTCATCTCTGAATGCTGGGTATTCAGTCTGTTTATGCCCAATACTGTACAGCTCTGATCACACTGCTGACACATGTTAAATTAAAGAGCAGGAATATTTAATTTCAGGTGTAACGCTTGTATACACTGTTGCTCCAACTGCTTGTTTGGAATGTGATATGAACAGCAATAAGCAATACAGCAGTGCTTAGTGCTCATTACTCTAAAAATATCTCAAGAACCAGAAATGGTAACTCTGAGGGGGAATCATGATAATGCAGCCAAACAAAGTCAAATATACAAATTCTACTGTTGCCTCAAAAAAGGGTGAAATCCTTTCTTACAACTGTAAAACCCTTAGAAATAAATCTAGTTAAAAGTAATTGGTTTTTACAGGTTGTATGTACTGGTTATTTTTTGTTTGACTTTTTTATTTAAGGGAACACTTTATTATACAAAGAACTTAATTAATATTTTCATGCAATGGACAAATATTGAATGATGCTTCTACCAGAGAGATAACTGTAGAAGTTAAAACCATTATTTTAAAATGTCTCGGTTCTGGAATCAACTGTAATTTTATCAAAGTCTTTCTGTTACTAAACAGTACTCCAAGGATTAACTCCCAAATTGTTACAAGGAAGGCTCATATAAACACACAGTTACTCTCAGAGGCAGGAATAAAACTTTGCTCTTTCCATTGCTCAATACTGTTCTATAACAAATCCTAAAGAATAGAGCAACAAAATGAAAAACAAAGGAGAACATCCTTTTAATACTTTCCTTTGTTGACCAGGAATTTTCACCAGTAATATGAAGCTGAATATCAAAATTCTGAAATCACGTTGTTCTGAAATCAATCTTGCAATTGTCTAAAATTGACTTGAACATAGCAAGACTGCACATTTAGACTGCTTGAGTTTACTATTATTTATTAAAAGCAAAGACTTCTTTTTCTAAAAGATGATGCAGTTCTTTAATAAAATGCTGACTTTCCCTGACTCACTGTGGAGAATCACTGCAGAGATAAGCTGATAAAAGGTGGGAAAATACTGAGTAGGATATCCTTCACATTCAAAGAATAAAATGCATCTGGAGAAAAGGAAATTATCTGCAGAAAGTCATGCTTCCACTGGAAGAAAACAAAATCAAAACATTCCACTGTAAATAAATATCCCAACAAGTTATCTGAGCTGTGTTCAACACATCCATGCTCCTACAAAAATTGTGAAGAGAACTGGTGTGGTAGCACTGCTAGAGGGAAAGGCTTTCTGGATACACAGGGAATTGGCATTAAGTGCCTGCTATGGTTTGTTTGGTGTTTTCTTGTGGAAAGCACTTAAGTACAGCTATTTGACATGCTATATGTACATATATAAAAATAAAACCACAATCAGCACAGTTCAAAACTCCACAGGCAGAAGCTGCCATGGCCCAAACCAATCCCTCTCAAATGTCTTCTCATCATATCCCAAACTGCACAGACCCCTCACATTTGTGTCATACGAAACTACTGCCACATTTCCAGCCCAAATAACACTGAGGAAATGGCTGGGGCAATGACCTTCTTGGGAGATGGTACACGACAAGCTCTCAATGACAGGAGCTACAGCAGGAGCTGTAGAGTCAATGCTTGTCTCTGCAAGATGTGCAACATTTGACACCCAAGCAGCTCAAAAACAAAGCAAGATCTCACACTTCTTTGAAGTTTTTCAGTTGGGATATTTAATCATCAAAAAATATAAATAAACAATATGAAATATGCTGCTTTCTCCATTCCCTGGATGTGATTTTTAAATACTTTACAGTCTGTCATTGTGTTGCAATGTCCCCCACTGTAATACCAGAGGAGCAATAATGGGATGAGGCCACACTGAATTTTGTACATCAAACCACAAAGTCCAAGAGAATCCAGTTCCTGTTGCAACCTCAGTAATTCATCCTAGGTCTACACTGTTCTATCTTTTTTCAGTCTTCAGATGAATATGGCAAACTAACTGTAGTTTTGAAGTGATACAAAATGTAGCACATGTACTACAAAAAGCCCTGCAAACACCAAAAACCTGTAATTGTGCTTTTAATTTTCCCACAGCAGCAACAAAATGCCGATTTAGTCTACAAATACCACCACAAATAATGCTGTTGCAGAGTGCTCTCCCCGCCTTGGGCTGTATGCCTTCTGCTCCTCCCCACCTGAGAGTTACCCACATGCTAAAGAAACAGGAGTCTCCTTACTATGAAAACTCACTTTTACACATGTTACTTGTGCCACAATACTCCTACAAATACAAACAACTATTCCAAAAAGCCAGCAGTACCTCTGATGCCTAGGTTCCAGGCAACACTTCAAATAAAAGAGATGTGCCGAAGCGTTTTGATTTTATTTTTTTCTTTACTTCTTATTTTTAAAAAGGAAACAGTATTCTAAGACCTGTGAAAATACAGTATGGGTTCACTGTAAATCTTTATCAGCTGGCAACAAAAATACAGAACAACACTTGCATCAACCCATATTCTTGTTGCTTTTTGCTACGCAAAAAAAACCCACTTTGCTTTGTCCATCAGTATAATGACACCTCTGTCACTGAGTATGCAACAAGACTGATTATGGTCTTTGTTTTAAAGCTTTGGCTATACTACAAAAATGATCTGTTGCTGAGAATGGATGTCAGCAATGAGCACAGCTGAACCCAGCTGTATGGACAAACACAAGTCTTGTTTATACAAAGACATCTTTTGGTGTGACCTGTGGTGTGAATTTAAACCAATGTAATTATGTCTTTTTCCTGTTTACCCTCATCCCATTACCTATAGTTCTATTCAGATAAGAAATTACTGCTTAGTACTTCAACAGAAGACAAACTGGCAAAACAGCCCACACTATAGAGGCAGCCAAATTCCCAGTCTGTTTGAACTGAGTTGACAGTGTTAAATTATACCTGCTGTATACATGCTATACAAAGGCAGTTTAATTTTTCTCCTTTAGGATTTGTTTTTAAACAGTTTGATAATCATCACATCCCACCAAGGCCTGCATAAGCCTTAACTAAACAGTGATACATTGTCTTGAAACACTAAACTAATTTTGAGCAAACAGGTTCTCCTCACCTCAGAATTAACCTTGCTTCAAATCCTAATCCTCCTTTCTATTCCAACATCAAAGCCCTACTCAGCAGAGGCCTCCCTCCACTGAGCTGAAGTCCATAGCCAGGAAAACACACTGGGTGCCCTAGCACACAGCCAAGAGCTGAGGAACTCTTTAGCCTGGTAAACAACCTAATGCCAGAGAACTTAATGAAGGGGAGGGAGGAAAAAAACATTTGCTTTTTCTTTAAAGCCATGTATTTTCATTTTTAAATGACAACTGTAAAAATGGGTGCAGCCCAAGGGTAAAAGGGTACTGGCTTTTCTGGCACCTCCTTTTTGTTTTCTTTTAAATGTTAAATTAGATACACGCCAACTCAAGCTATGGACCTCGCACAGAAAATATAAAACCCAGTAAAGGGTTTTTTTTGAAAGCCTGCCACTCAGATCCACAAACCCAACAGGCACTACCACAGGTCAGAGTAGTAATTCCCTACTAAGAACATGGCAGTGTGGCAGCACTCACAGGGCACTCTTGCTCCATCGCTCCTCTGCAGGTGAAGCAGCCAAAACCTCTGGTACAAATACCTAATGCTAGCAAGACGCAGGAGAACAAAAATAACTTAAACTTGTCACTTCTCTGCTTGCCTTATCTCTGTACAAAGTTTTATAAACAAACAGGTCACTTCTGCTTTTGGCCCTTGTGCAAACCTCTAACAACTGAAAACAGCATTAGCAAATGTGTGTGGGGAGGGGGAAATATGAACGGGATTAACCAGCAGTTGGGCTCCCTTACTTTTCATGATAGGAGACCAGAAAAAAATTCATAGATGTGAAAGCCAGTGTCCCAAGTTTAGCACAGAGATCTTGAGAACAAAAATTTGACAAAAAAGATGGCATTTATCATCATCTGTCATTTAGAACTGCTGGGTAGTATCTGAAGTCATTACCAGAATATGAGTACTTTCGTTCCTCCTGGAGGAAAAGTAGTCTTCTTTTAGAGATAATGTACTGGTACTGATATTACCCAGGGAATGATATCAACTCTGTACCTTGGTGGTAGTCACACTGTGATGCTTACACTAAGATCCCTGCAAGGACAAGGTTTAATATGTAACTTAGAGTTAAGTGACAGTAATTAGCTGTTGCATTAAGCTACTTACAATTCAGACATGTGAATCTCCATTTGGTGGAGCAAAGAATATTAACATCCTTAGAACAGCTTGACTGAAAATAATTCATTTGTAAATACTGCCAAAGAGGTGACAGTCTAATAAAAATTAAGAAAAACGCCTTTTTCTTTTTACTATTCCTGTTAGGTTTATTTTTTTACTAAGACAAGTTGCTGTACTGCCAAGCACACAGACTTTGCAATGAGCAGCCCTCCAACAAGGACTTTCTTTCAGTATTATTTCATTTCGGCATGGGAAAATCATGCAGCAGATCCTCAAGGAAGCAATACTAAAGCACATACAAAACACTAAGTTCAAACCATGCCTGGCCAATCTGGTGGCTTTTTTTATGACAGCGACTGCAGCAGTCAGCATGGGAAGACCAGCTAATGTCGTCCACCTGGACTTCTCTAAGGCCTTCAACACAGTCCCACACAACACCCTTATCTCCAAACCATGAAGACACGGATTTGAAGGGTGGAGACTATTTTGCAGATAAGGAATTGCTGGATGGATGCAGCCAAAGTTGTGGTTAATGGTTCTCTGGGAGGTGGAGGGTAATGGCCCTCAGGATCACAGGTCTTGCAACTGATGCTCTTCAATGTCTTAATCAACGACATATTGAGATCAAGTGCACCCTCAGCAAGCTTACAGATGACACAACAGAAGGAAGAGAAGCCATCCAGAGGGACCTGGACAAACTTGAAAAGTGGGCCCGCAAGAGCTCATGAAGTTTAGGAAGTCTGCACCAAGGTCAGGAGGCAATCCCAGATACAAGAACAGACTGGTAGAAATCGTCACTGAGAGCAGCTTGGGGTTCTGGTTGATGAAAAGCCAGACATGAGTCAACAATGTGCACTCACAGCCAGGAAGGCAAAGTACAGGCTGGGCTGCATGAAAAGAGATGTGGCCAGGAGGGCAAGGGACATGATTCTCCCATTCTATTCAGTCCTTGTGAGACCCCACCTGGAGTACTGCATCCAGGTCTAAGGTCTCAAACACAATAAAGGCATAAACTTCTTAAAGTATGTCCAGAGGAAGGCCACAAAGATAATCCAAGGTTGCTCAGAGACACTGTGGATGGCTCATCCCTGGAAGTGGTCAAAGTCAGATTGTATGGGGCTTTGAGCAATGTGGTGTACTGGTAGGTGTCCCTGCCCATGGTGGGAATTTTGGAACTAGATACTCTTGAAGGTCTCTGCCAACTCAAACCGTTCTGTGATATACTATAGATTTCAGACTCTTGCCAATAAGACTTATACTGGAAGTTTCCTTGTCTGAGTCTCCCCAGTCCCACATGGAGAGGGTGGTAGGGTTTTTTTGTTTGTGTTAAGCAAGAGATTATGCTAGGCCCTCAATTGCTGACCTAGGTTCTTTGACACAGATGTATCATGTATTAATTCCACAATGAGATGAACTCTTTTGATGCCATTATGCCACTGTAACTCAAAAGGCCCTCTGACCTTTTGTGTTTTGCAATACAAATAATCATGGATATAGCTCTACTGGCATGTGGCCAAAAACTGGTCTCCAGCACTCATTCCCTCTTCTCCTTGGAGACTTTAATCCTTCTCCACTGACTACAGAAGAGGCCTAAGGAGAGTAAATGTCCCTAAAGTTAGGTTTTGCTAAAAACTCTTCTCCTTTCTTCCTTGCTGCTAGATTTTGCTTGGAAAGGCTTTCAGTGTTACAGCCATTCAGTTTCAAGACCAACTCCATTATCACACCTTACACACACCACAATACTGTGCAATATGTCAGTCCCTACAATCCCCTCCTGTCTTACAAGATGTGTTCACTGCAGACACTTGGTTCCCCTGAGCTTCATTAAGAGCAACATTACAATTCATTCTCCCACTTCTTTCTGCTCTTCCACTTCCAGAGATTACTGAAAACACTTTAGGATCCTTCTGGATTAAAACACACCTTAAAAGATAACATATGCAATACCTCACTGAGCTTCCAGGTGATACTTTCCCGTATTTATGCAAGAGCTGTACAAATTCAGCTTCAATAATACCAGAACCTGATTTAGAGGCTTCAAAAGACAGTAAGTGAATGCTATTCCAGATGTGCAGGAGATACCTAGTTTTCTGTTCTCACTCTTGGCTGCAATACTTCAATAATCATTATTAACTGAAGGCAGCAAACTCAAAACAAGAACCACAGACTCTGTAAATTCCAGCAAAAGAAGGAAAAAAAAACAAAACAGTGAAACTGTAATTTCTCTAAAACACAAATGAAGAGCCTGAAGTCACCATTACACTTTAAAATCAGCTGAACTGCTTAGACATGCAAAATTAATCAGCTGAGACACAGTATCAGGCTTCCCTTCTGAACCATTAAGAGAGAGAGTCTGACTACACTGAAACACGCCCAGAAGTTAAACTTCCAAAGTGTCAACTAACCTCTAATAACAAAAGGCAAAAAAGAATAGGCTTTGCAGGGAAAGAGGAGGAGGAAAACTTTTTAGTGTTATCATCAAAAGAGCAAGAAAACTGGCTTCAAGTTTGCTTTGCCCAATCTTTTGCTTTCACACTTGAGATTTTAAGAAGCCAACAACAGCAAGAATGACCAGATATGACTTCAGAGCAAAGGTCCCGAACACTGAAGATTTCACACACACAGAGAAAAGGAAGTCAAATTCCACATGGAAAGCAGTGGCTTGTTTATGTTTGAGTACTTGTAATCACCACCAAAAGGAAGCTATGGGTTTATTTTTAGGGATCTATTTTTAGCAAAAGCATTATCTCAACATTGTCATTTTATGGTATTAGGGGAAAAAATTGTTTCCTTGTACTAAACTTAGAGTCATCGTATTTCCTGTAAGTAAGGATCAGCTCAAAAAAAGACCCACTGAAAAACAAGAAAATCTTTCTGGGTTCTCTTTCCTTGACTAGATGTTGAATCAACTTTTCCAACAGGCTAATGGTGCTGCTTAGTCTCAAGTGTGAAGAAATACAAATTGCTATTCACAAAGAAAACAAACTTTGTTTAAAGGCTATTCTCAAAACATGCCCACTGATGCTGGCAGTACACAAAACTAATTTTTAGGTCATAGTAGAATAAAGACTCATTTTTCAGCCTCCAAGCTCAACTGGCCTAAGAAACAAACCAAGTACTTCATGGTCACCTTCACAGTGACCAACCAGCAGGTTCCTGACTTCCAACCTGCTCCCAACACACACAAAACCAGGTAGCCCCAAATCACAATGGTACATTCAAACACAGACTAAGACTATAAAGCTAAAAGGAAATGTCAGAAACTAACTCCAACACAAATAGTCTGTTTGTTGTTCACAATTCCCTGTAGAATGACCACAGGTGATAACCAAGAGCAAAAGGTAGAAGCAAAAATGCTAATCTAGAAATTCAAATTGCATGGAAAGTAAAATTCTGCACAGTACTCCTCCAGAAGAAGGCTATTCATTGCTTAGGGAGCTTAACAGACACTTGGAGAGGAGACAGTGCACAGTGACATAAAAGTTGTCAGCACTGTAACAAGTAACACTCCAAATAACTTAAAATAAACTACTTTATCCTTGCATATGATTTTGCTGTACACTCACCATTGGTGCTGATTTGTTATCAAAGCTCTGCAAAAATGTATTCTGAGCCCATTTTGACCAGTAAGCATTAGAAAAGCCTGTCCCTCATGCCTCCAGGAACAACTGAAGCTTGTAATAAAAATGACTGCAGTGATGAACTCTGTGAAGACAGCTCATTATAGTATCCAGAAATACATATGAAATAGGTCAATCACCTAGAGGGCAAGCCAAGGCAAATACAATGTAGGGCTAACTTAACAATGTGATTAGTGGCTTCAAACCTTCTTTACAGACTCAAAGCTGTATTTTGTATTAAAAAGCTCTGCAAAGTCTGTGTTCCACAATGAAGCTGGTGTGGAAGTTTCTCACACAACTTTTCCTGGCTGACCATGGCTGACAGGAGAAAGACAAATGCTAACATCTGAACTAAAGATGAAGCTATATGCACAAGTGGATATACCTTATACCCCATCACTTTAATTAATTAGCAGAATCTTATGTGTTGAAGGAAAAAGCAGTCCCACAGTTGATAATCTATTCCTGTCTCAAAGGTGGATGAAGCACAGCTGAAAAGCAGGTACATCTTTAGCAGTAATGCTCAATTGTTACTTACTGCATTTCTTCAGCAGTTTCTGTAAAACACACCCAAAAGGTTATCATCTTGGTCTCCCACTTTGGAAATATTTTTGCAGAACTGCAGTCAAGGTCAGGAATTATTTTCTAAATTCTGTAGAATTTATATATATAAATGTGATTTGTAGCACCAAATATGAACTCAAACCTTTTCTCCTCAACAGAAATAAATATCATATCACTATAGTTTTAGATCAGCTTTGTCAATTTAACAGGGCTCATACTCCCCTTTTACAACAGCCTCTGTCAAATTTGTACTGAAAAAGCAATCAGAAAACTGAGGCAGATGGTCAGAACTAGATAACTTTAGAGAAACAAAAGCAAAACCATTAATTTTGTACTGCTGCTTCAGGTAGATATCTACACAACTTGAGGGAAGATGGAGACTACAACTGTAGAGGATCCTGCATTACTTACTTGTATAGTGTAAGTTAATTTCTAATCTGTTCTTATTTTCTGCTAGTTTCACAGTGCAAATACATATGTGAAGAGAGCATTCTGCACTGACATGAAAGGAATAAGGCCAACATGGCAGCACACCCTTCTCAGTTAATTTGCTATTCTTGCTATTTTTACCATATTTTAAACATAATGCACACTGACATCATCTCTACTTTTTCACAGGCTATGGTTGTTTGGAACACCACACACTTCCACTAGAGACATTAACACAGAGGTGACTGAAACAGGGAAAGGAAAATATAAAAGCACACAAGAAAAACTCTTAAATTTCATAGGTTTTAAATCTTATTTTTGGACATTCCTTGTATTTTCAACAGCAGGCCTCTTTATGTGAAGGCATCTAAGCTCCACATGACAACTTATTCCCAGGCACAGCTGTCCAGCTCTGGTTCAATGGTGTGCAGACACCCAAGGCTCCGTGCCTGTACATCTCTCCCTACCTACACAGACATCCACTGTTCACAGCCCTTGTCCCTCATCGCCTCTCTTTCTTCCACCTGTCCCACTAAACCAAGCACTAAAGCAGGAAATAATTGTCACATGAAGCTGTTGACACACTTCCTGCTCTCCTGCAGCCAGGAGGGGAGAGAAGTTCTGTGGGGACACATAATTTATCCTGGCATGCTCAGTAGTAGGGCACACTACTTCCAAGAAGATAAAAATCTGTAATGTATCTGCAATACTGAATTTCCAAGGCAGACCTCGACATCCCATTTTAACTGCATGCCTTGGAACATAGAGGATTGCTAATCCTTTTATACTCCACCCAAACAATCCATGTCATGAACTGTGTCATAGGCAATGCTCAAAACAGAAATTTCACAAATTTAAATTGTTAGGTTTAGCTGTTAGAAGCATCCAACAGCAGACCACATCCCAAAAAAAAAAAGCCTCACAACAGTAAAGTCCCACCACTCCCTAACACTGTATGCATAACACCCCTCTCTCTTCTACATTAAGGGTGTAGCTTTTCAGCTTTTGGAAGTGGCAAATGAGGAACACCCTCATCACATCATCCTCACTGTTAAAACACATGCTCTTTGCCCTGTCCTTCTGAATTTGACATTCAAGTAGCAAACAGTGGCAGATTTGCTGTGCAAGTAATTGTGCCAGTTCCAGAACCATCATGACAACTTTATGCAGAGAAAATTCTTTAAAGCTGTGAAGATGTTCCTTTCTTTCCCCTCTGCTCCCCCTTCCCAGTTGCATAAGCTTATTTTTCAACATTTGGCAAGAGAACGAATGCATTAGATCACAAAGGACCAAATCTGTTGCTGTTGTTTTCCTTTTAAGCTTCCTTAATTAGCCCTCCAGTTTTTGGAAAGTAAAAGGAAAGAAATGCACTGTGGTATAGAACTATCAATATTAACGAACAAGACATCTCCAGCTTTTAAAAATATTCTGTTTGAGGCTAAATCAGTGTATCTAAAGTTGGCCTAGTTGGAATAAGTATGTCACCAAGTTCGATATTTAGGTCAGTATTTGTGCAATAATTCTAGTCTGTCCTGAAAACAGAAGTTCTGTTCACCTCAGGACACATCCATATAGGAGAACCAATCCTAACACCTATTCACCTTCCAAAAATTTACAGAGGCAGAGCATGAGAGTGGTCTTGGCTATGCTAGATTCCACTATTAGAATGAATCTGATTATACAGTAGCAATGCTTATTTTTAATTAAATTAAACCCCAGTCTCCACAAACACAAATTCAAATCTTTTCTAGCATACAAATATTTATTGTAGGAGTGATGCAATGGGATTTGTCTCATTCTGAAACACCACTAAAAAGTCAACATTGCCAATATTCTGTGGGGAGAAAGACTGCAGAGCAAGCATTCTTTGCAAGTCTCCTTTCAAAATTGAGCTTGTTATTTAAAAGTTGAAACAACATCATCTTCTAGCTCTTCTGAAGTATACCAAAGACAGACATGAAATTTTTTTTCATCATTAAAAACTAAATTGAGCAATTTTAACTAAATATTTTACCAGGGATTTCCTTATGCATTAAAATTTATAATTAAAGCTTTCATTACACTAAATAAGAATCAGAAGCCTCAGTTTTCAGCAGCACATATCAGGAGCATAAAGGAGAATAACTACTCTGCAGAACGACCACTGAATATAAGTAAACACAAATGTCACTTTGAAAACAGATGTCATTAAATAACATCTATATTTAAAATACAGTCAAATATTATTCATAACAACTCACAAAAGTGCAGGTACTATATACAACACCAATATTAGGGAAGAATCTGTAGGCACCATGTGACCTAGCCCATAGTGAGAAACTAGAAACTAAGTTTCAGAGCCATAATATCCCCCTTCCTGAATTTGCTTGCTTCTAGAAATACAGTACTTTACACAGTATTTTCTTGGTTAGCATGATTATTTCAGCAGCTTTGAACTTGATTAGTTTCCAAACACCTGAGGCAGAATTCCTCATATAAATGTTGGGGGTTGTTCCCAGCATTAAGAATGCTAGTTTGCCTGAACTACAGAGCTGAAGATTCAACTTTTGTCATTTCTTTATACATGTAAATCAGGTGTGGTGCACCTCACAATTACGCACTTTGACACAAACAGCACCAGCTGGAGGAAATCTGATTTACCTTAGCAGGATTACTAGTTTCCCTGTTTCTGTTCTTCACATACAGTGTTACTGTGCAGCACTTCCCACACGACTGCCTTGCATACAGTCATGCTTGTTTCTGTTTTTCAGTCTCAGGACAGGAACCCCAAACATCAAAAAAACAACCTGAAGTGGCAAAGCACGGTTTGAAAATCCATGAATGCAGAATGCCAAGTTTCAGGTTTGGGGGCTGAGGAGTTGGGGTTTAAAATGCTTTTATTTTTCCTCTAAGCATGTTTTACCAACTAAAAGAATAGCATAGAAGTTCCTTCACTTCTGACAGTCTGAAAAGACACTTGAAACTATGTATTTTCTTTCGACACTTACATAAGAATGGGAGGTTATCGTGAGTGCATGGGGATATGTTCTCATGCTGGCTATCATCCCAATGCTGTTAGTCATTTGGGTAAACCAGGGAGAAAGAGAGAAGCACAGCATGGCACAGAACAAGCTTATGCTGTCAGTAATTCAGAGGGGCTTTCTGGCCATTTATCTCTAGCTCTGAAGTTCATTGTTTTCCACTGTTTTCCTCACTCATTAGATTTGCCTTTCATTTATCTGATGTCAAACCCTCTGGAGATGAAAGGACACTACTGTCCTAGAGACAGCCCCAAAGCAGCAAGGACTCAAAAACCTGACAGACTGTGTCTCACTATCTCATAAAACATGCCTTGGGGATTTTTACCTTGAGGCTTAACAAACCTAAGCAGATATGCCAGAACAGCTTCTTTAAAAAGAATTTTAAAACTTACTAAAAAAAAAAACCCTAAAATACATTTTAAATTATGCATGTGCTGGTTACTGTTTGAAGAAAGTTTGACATCCAATCAAACCTCTTTAAAAAGCCCACAACCTAGGATGTATCCTTGGCAATCGGCTGGAAAATACATTTTTGGAATCTAAAGACAAAACAGATCAAGTGCTACATGAGGGTCTCTAAGTACTGCTACATAAAACTAAGTTGCTTTTACATAGTAAAGAGCATGGAGAGTCCTATCAAGTACAAAAGCAATGAACTAGTTTAGGGCCAGTTACAAAAGCAAATACAGCATGCTGACAGCACAGTAAAAAATCTTCAGTTGTAAGTATGAAAAATATAATGGTTCAAGATATATAAAGCTTTAGCAAAAAAGTGGCAGGGATTAAGAGATAAAACAGACAACTGCAAAAATACCTTTCAACAACAGAAAGTGGAACTGAAGAGTTAAATGAAATAATGAAGGTCCTAAATTCCTATAATTAATTGTGTATAAAATTTACTTTACAAAGGTTTTAGTTAGTAACATTTTTTCACTGACAAAAAATTATTTGCTTATTACAAATAACCCAAAATCAAATAGTTATTTAACTAGAGAGAGGTTCAGCAACACTTCAAAGGAGGAAAAAAATTCTTTATTGTAGAAATTTAATATTTAGGTTCTATGTGAGGAATGAATTTAAGAAACCCTGACATTACTTCAGGTTTTAATAACATTGGAAAAAAGCTTTTTAACTGAAATGTTGACAGTTATATTTGTCATCCTTGTTGTTACAATGATCTCAGATGATCCATCCAGCTGATAAGAAAATGGAAGAAGTTCAGTACAGCACTTTGTTTAAACAACCTCAGTAGAAAGAAGTGTTGGTGTAAATGCAGAAAAATTCACCTTCCTATTGCCTGTTACCAAGAGCTCTCAAACTGAGTATTTCCACACAACAGCAACAGAACAGCAGCAACAGCAGTTCTTGCCAATCCAGAAGAGGAACAGTATTGCTGCAGGGAGAAATCTGAACTGGAGGAAACTCTCCAAACATCCCATTCACACCAGAGTTAGCAGCATTCTCACCTTTGATGCTTGTCGCAGCCATCGCAGATATTCAGTGAAGTTATCAAAACAAATGTAGTAGGTCTGGCTTTGAGGTCCAGAGGAGCTAAATGCTAAACAGTGCTGGTGCTTTTTCACTTCTTCCACCTACGGCAGAGACACAAAAACCATGAGTCAACAAGAATCAAAAGTCTTTGCAGAACTCAACCAAGGCAAAGTTAAAGTCTGCCCAAGAGCAGATCATCAAGTAGAGCTGGACTAACCATCTCAAACACCCAAGCTGGATCTCAGGTGTCAAATATTCATGAAATCCATACAAGCAGGAATGAGAACAGAAGGAGGACAGAACTAACGGAGAAAACCACCAAGGACATAAACATTTTAATAGAAACTGAACACCATAAAAGGTTTGCCAATGAAACGCATATAAGGCTGTTTTTATGCAACCTAAAAAAAAATACAATTTATACTCCCTGGTTATTAAAAACAGGCTTACAAAATGCTTCTCTTACAGCCCAATTAAATTCTTTGGCATTTCTCAACTTGTTAAAAAACACCCAGAGTACATCATTCTGCTACCATACACGAGAAGTCCCACACAACTTATGGTCTCAATGTCTCAGTACAGCATTTTGGAAAGCCTTTGCAAACCAGGAAGTGCAGAGTATTTATGGGGATGAGGAAGAATATTTTTCGAGCAATAATTTAAAAAACACTTAGTTCTGTGCCAAGCACCCTCCTCCCAAGCTTTGTCAGCAGAAGCCCTCAGTACATTTTTGTGAGCTTAGTTATCCTTTTCTTTTAGAATTTGTTGTCAACTTTCTGCTTAACACAGTCTGAATGTTTTATATCACATAAGGCATTTCTGTGCAAAAGCTGCTTAAAAATTCCACATTAAGCAACTAAAATGGCACATAATCTTTTCTGTTTTAAAATTAAAGAAATATATTGAAATGAAAAGAATATTCATCTCAAAGAGAAAGCTGATGGGAACCTTAATCCTGTCCTTTCCAGCAACCTACAGCCAGGAATACACTTCATTCTCCAAAGTTCACACACAGTGTTGCCAAAAGAGAACAATGTTTTTACTTCAGTATCTCCCAAGAAGAGTTGGAGAATCATGTGAAGAATCATAGAAGAGGCAGGAAAAACAGCTCGTAGAAGGCAGCTCTGCTTTTCACACTGCTAGTATAGAATATTAATGAATCAACTCTAGTCTGCATATATAATACTGTGAAGCTTATTTCTCTCCAAATAACTATTCAGAATTCAATTTACCAGTATGTAAGGTAAAGGAGGATTACTTAAGGTGTAAATTCAACCTCAAGATGATGATTCTCTTCCCATTACCTCAGTTAAAAAGCCAGTAAAAGTTTCCTGAAACACTGCTTAGGTTAAAACAGTGATGCTGTAATCTTACCGTCTTCACTAGTTTCACAGAAGAGTTAAGGTTGGAAGGGACTTGTAGAGATCATCTGGTTCAACCCCCTGCTCAAGTAGATCCATCTAAAGCCAGTTGCCCAGGACCATGTACAGATGGTTTTTAAGTATCTCCAGGGGTGATAGATATGCTATCACCCATCTGGGTAACCTATGCCAGTGCTCAGTCTCCATTCTAGTGGGAAAAAATAAATTTCCTTATGTTCAGTCTGGAACTCCTGGGTTTTAGATGTAATCTACCAGAAAAAAGTCCGGTTTTAGCTTTTCACAAGGAAAAACCTTTGTTGCTGTTAGCTTACAATACTCAAAACTCCCACAATGTTCAGAATAAGCCCATGACGTTATTTATTAATTTTCAGAACTTAAGAATAACCCAGCATGGATAAAATGTGCATGAGGAGGAACAGCAGAGATCATAACACAATGCACCTGCATGTATCCTTTGGCTGTATGCTACTGCATATATAAACCACTTAACACTGCACACAAGAAAAAGACACGGATTGTGGATCAATTGTTTTTCTTTGTAGTATTAATTCAAACATTCTAAATTGTTAAATATGACCAACTATAATCAAAAGTCATTTATATACTTTGAAAATCCCATTTATAGAAACAAGCTTTTGGAGGGTCAGAATCACCTTAATTGAATGCAATCTTCTCTTCATAAACAGACACGGGTTAACCAATAAAATAAATAAAATAGAATATCTTACTTTTCCACCAATTAAAGGAAGGACATGCATCTTTCCAGTCTGGCTTTCTTTTACTGATGAGACAATTAGGCATGTTCCACAAAGGATAGCTTGGCGTCTTGTCCATCTGTTGACTGGCAAATGTATTTTCCCTTTTCGAACATTGTACATTCCTGAGAGCTGAATCCGTTCGGAGCTGCCAGTGCTGTGGGGCTTTCCTGAAATAGAAACAAAAGCATCCACTTAATCACAGAAAATCTTTGTTTCTTTCACTCAAGCCATCCTGAGACTTGATCATGAATTTTCAAGCTATAAACTGCAACATGGCAAATGAAGTACAACTTCAAAACCATGCAAGCAGGTAATTTAATATTAGCTTCAGTACAGTCTTCTTCCAGGTAGAAGGATATGACAGGTTGGTATCACGAGGAGCAGGTCACATTAAATAACCTGGAATAATCATAGAAGCACCAATTAATGGTATCAGTCTTCTCTCTGGAACCTGGAAATCAAATGTTCATCCGCAAAAATAAGTAATTGGCTCCTGTTGAGTTCACAAGGTGTGTGGTAATTGCAGAAGGGGGTGATGTAGTGTATGCTGACCCGTATCTTTGCATTTCCATGTCTCTTCTGGCTATCCTTCAGGCTGTGGTTCAAACAGCTTCAAAAGTTTCCCGAAGGACACAGGTCCTACCTCCCCCAGCCCACACTGCTTTGTCCAAACCCCACAGCAGAGGCAGCACACACAGTCATTATGTTAGAAGGTGCAACCTAGATGAAACCCCTCAAAGACCCTGCTTTAGTCTGAGTAAAGATTTGGAAAGAGTGAAGTTATTTTGTCTGTATTAGAATGAATTCACTATTTTTAGTAGTTCAGATTATTAGCATAACTACTAATTAGACCAAATCTGTTAAATGACTTTAAATGTCTCAGATTCTACTAATCTAATCAATTAATACGATTCTACTCTGCAGAAAAATATCAACGCAAAGACAAGCACTTCTCATCTCTGCTCTTTCAGGATATAAATGAGAGGCACAATTTACTCATTCTAATCTGATTTATCTACACCACGTTACCCTATCAAACCCTAAACAGTCCAGCCCAGATCTGAGTCATCCAAATACATCTAAGTATTTCGAAAACAGAGACAAGAGCTAAGGTTAAACAGGTTAAACCAGTTCAAATTTATGTAAGACCAGGGTTGGTGAACCTTGGGAGGAAGCTCCCTTGGATAAACAAACCAAAGAGTATGTTAATTTCAAGTAGCTTCCCCATCATGATAAAAGATAAGTCATTCATTTCCCTGCACTAATGTTTACCAAAATTCTTTAAAACAAGGAATTAATAACTTATTAGGACTTTGGAAAAGCAACACTAATATTTCAGAGTTGTGTCTACTGATCTCCAGCAGTGACTAGTGCTGCACACTATTACTTCAACTTGCTATTATTCCTGCTTGCATGACAGCTCATTTGTCTCAATAAATCTACTCTTGCCTTCAAATTACCTACGGAAAGATAGAAGACATCTACCACACGCCCTATCCACTGCCATTCTCTCATCCCTGCCTAGCCCAAGCCAATTCTTGTCCTTATCTTTAAAAGCAGCCTTTTTGACTCTTCCTGCCAATTTAATGAGCCAACACTTGGCACAGTTACCCTCAAGCCTTGCTCTGCTCTAATAAACATTAGCATTTAGGCTACCAATGTCTGCCAGTTTGGATCTGCAGGAACATCACTGTTGCTTGAAGCTGAAACACTGAAACTTTAATGCCCACAAGGTACCGGCATCAAATTCAAAAATAGGTGCTCCAGGAAAGCAGTAGTTACACTGCCAAGCAAATTCATATCCAACCACAGAAGCTGTGGATTAACTCTTTGCCTAACAGAGGGAAATGTTAGGCATTTCCCTCTGTTATGTTAATGGATGCAAAGCCACAAGACAACTGATAGAGAATACAAGTGAGTAAATAAAAGCAACTCAGCCTTAACAAACACAAAAGCTGAACCAAACATTACATTTGGAATATGAAACATTTAGTTCTTAAAAGTAACTGAGAATTTATCTAGCTTGTGCAGAATGCCACAAAACACTGATTAAAGAATACACACAAACAACCACATCTCTGTAATGGAGTAAAAAGTGCTTGGTAAATACTAGTAACACAACTGTATAAGGTATAGCTGTCAGGGATGTATGCAGTTGTACCTTTACAATTTTATTTTATGATCATCTTCTCAGGTCTGTTTTATAACTGTTTTATAACTCTGTTACTTCCCAGGAAAAGCGGAACATGCTGCTGATAGAAACCCCTTAAGACTTTAAGGCATAAACTCAATCTCTTGGGAAGACAAGCTCATTTAGCATTTCAACATAACCAAATGCAACTTTCACAAACATTCAGGAACAAAGGGCATAATTTGCACTTAATCTGGGCAGACCTGTGTCCTGGAAAACACCAAACCTCAGAAATTTTTCAGGAATATCGTGGATAGCAAAGAGTAGAAGCTCTGCCTACAGTGCTGCAGCCAAGAGGTTTGGTAGGAAAACACAGCAGCATTCTGGGATAATCAAGGATCCTGCCTAGTCCAGTGGTAAAAAGACTACCACACTAGGTACTCACTCTTCACAAGGGGTACTGAAAAGCTAATCTTGGAAAAAGGTACAGGGGAAAATAAATTCAAATTCCTGAGAAATCTGCTTTTTAGGACCAGACCCTCTTGGACTAAGTACATTATGTTAGGCACAGCTGGACTGTAAACTACACAGAAGTCTCTAAAAAGTAGTTCATAAAATTTCATGTAAATTCTCAGAGTTTTTAAGTCACAAGATACAGTAACAATTAGTATCATTAGTAAAGGTTTACTAAAAAACCTGGAAGAGTGCTATCCCTAGAGGTGTTCCTGCTAGATATGAACTGTATTTTCTCTCAAAATTCATATTTGACTAAAAAATTACTGGAATAAGAACCTTCAGTTACACCTACAAATACAAAAAAAAAAACCAAAAAACAAACAAACAAACAAAAAAAAAACACCAAAAAAAACCAACAAAAAAACCCCACCTTTAAACTCAAAGGAACCCTTCAAAGGCTTTAAGGTGCTTTTTCCCAGCAAGTACTGTCCTTTGCTAAGTGAAAGCCAGAAGGTTCTTGATGAGACTATACAGAAATAAACACTGGACCTATTTCATTAAAGCAAATGGCTTCTCTCTTCCATTTCTAGTCTACTTCACTACATAACCAACCATCTGGTTGCACCAGATGATCTTTCAAGGTTCCTTCCAACCTGGGCTCTTCCATGATTCTCTAACTTGAAAAGCTCATGTTTTATATTGGATCACATGTTGCCTGAGATGCAATCTGCTCACATATTCAGTTTTCTTCCTGCTTAAGGACTGTCATCGTTGATATTTGATAAAGCACTATGATACTATTATCATGCAAGTGAGGGAAAAAAAAAAAAAAGAGTCAAAAGCCACTAGCATATTTTGATTTTAAATGGAGGTTAATCAAGGACATACCAACTAGTTGTGGAACTAAATTCCTAGATTCGTACATCTGCCAAAGTATTTTTTGAAGGTAACTGTGAGCAAAAGCAGTTTGAAAAGTTGCAGCCTTGCCTACTAAAAAATAGGCTTGGACAGACAGAGCTTTAAAGAGCTCAGGTATTAGCTGCCAAGAGAGCATAAAAGCAGGAAAAGTTTAAATGTCAGTGAGCTCTGGCACAGCAGAAGTGGGATGGGGTTTAGAAAGACAGTGAAGCTATCTAAGGCTGGCTTAGATTCCTCACTTCAGGGAGGAAGGCAGCAGGTGGCAGAGTCTCCTGCAAGAGGACTCATCCCTGACAGGCTGGGGAGTGGAGGACCAGGGAAAGGCTCAGAACTGCACCTGCCTTTTCTATGGCCTGGAAAATAATCAAATCAGAAGGCAAATGACATTTTTTCTTTCAAGTGTACAGAAAGATGGGGAGCAATTTGGAGTACACCAGAATGCTTTTAGGCCACGAACCAAACATCACAAATTATGGCACAACTACAGCATCACCACCAAAAATCTGTTGGTTTTGAGGAACTCTGCCTCTAACAGTGCCAGTGGAAGCACAGTTTTCAGTAAAAGCACCAGCAGTTCTGAAATTATGTTTCTCAATCTGCCACACAGACCTCCCATCCAAGATTTAGAAGGCTGCATGAGATTCACATACAGATGATTCTTCGGTTTTAACCAACTGTGAAGGAAGCAAATGAGTTTTCACAGGGGCCTGTGATAATATACCAAAGCCAGATAAAATGGTAATGATGAGCCTTTGTGACTTGAAACATAAATTTGAATCCTGCCAAAAACTTAAAATATAATTATTGTTGCACTGATCAGAGTGAAGGCAAATAAGCCAGAATATCCAGAAGAGTCACATACCAGAAAATGTTTTTCAAATGCTAAGCCCAACCAAAGCTCTTTTGAGTGTTTTAGCAAGAAACCATAAAAAGATTATTTTTCATTCCTGTCAAGTCTCCAAGACCACAGCTACTCCTAAGCACCCCCACAACAGGACTTTTGTTCTGTGCAAGGCATTAGAAGAGATGCCTCAAGGAATTATGAGCAGACCACTCATTTGGCTATCTTGATGTTCATGGCTGAATTCCTCTCAGTTTTAACTCCTCCAGAGTCCTGGAGGGAACCTATCGAAATTCACAAGGATGAAGAAAAGCAAGGAATTTCACTGAAACAGCAGGACTGTCTTTAGAATCACAGAATCTACCCTGCTTCATATGAAGCAGGATGGAACAGGAGTAATCTTTCTACGATGTTAAAGAACTAAGATCTCACCACAAGCAGCCTCAGGAAGCTCTGGGTACACAACACACTGACATCCTGCTTGGTGCAGAGACTTCAAACCTTATTAAATAAATACCCACAGACACTTGCTTTGGATTCTGGAGTAAAGCTCTTTATCCCAGCGATGGAAAGCATATGGAATACATTACCATCAGAAGTTATAAAATACCAGCTCATTATGGGACATAAAAGTACTTGGGGAGAAAAAAACCCTCTCTTCAGCAATACGGCTGATTAAGTTGCAAGTACTTAGTATTCCCTCCCGTTTGAAAAGTACAGCCAATAAAGTCTGTCTCTAAAGAGCGACTTAAGACATTACCAAAATAAGAGCAGGGAAAAGTGTTGACATAAAAAACACATTCACTTCTGTGCAGCAGGTCTTATTTTTATTACTAATATTGGTTTGATGGAATGAAAACTAAAAATTCCTCGTGACCTGCATGGTGCAGGCAGCCCAGCCAGCTGGAGAGACTGCCCGCCCCAAGCCATCTCGGGTATTTGCCAGTAGTAAGAGAGGCTTAAGTTATTATTCAGTAGGAATAGTGTCAAAGTTTGAGATTTCTCAGAAGTGACTGAATTAGCTCTGAGTGCCTAATTTAGGGATGTACTTTTCCTGCTAGAGCTGGCCAGCTACAGAGGTTGTCCTCCTCTGCACAGTGTTGGGCCCCGACCAGAAGCCAGCATTGCATCAGCCCTACCACATCAGCTGTTCCTCGCAAGGTGTCCCCCAGCCCTTTCAGACAAAACAGGCTGCTGCTTTCATTTCTTGCTTCTCCTTTTGACTGAGAGGCCTTAGGGACAGCTCACGGTGAGTCGTTCAGCATGGAGAGCAGAGGAATGGCACGTAGGGGCCAGATCTGTGACACAGTGGCTGCTGCTGGAGAGGATATGTAATCAAACCCACCCACAGCTTTCAGCAAGTCATTTCAGAAGCAAGATATTACACACAAAAATATTCTGTGAATATCAATTCTTGTACTCATTGGAGAAAAAGAACACCAAAAAAACACCATTCAGTTTTGAAGATTTTGATCTGAATCTACTTGGGAAAGCAGGGCTATTCCCTGGCTGGTCAGGGGGAGCCAGCAGGGTGGGTGGCAGCCCCTGAGTTCACACCTGGAGCACTATCCCCACTGAACCAAAACCAGAACACCTCACCCCACCTTGCCTGCAAACCTGCAAATCAAAGCTCAACGCTGGTCCTGACTAAATATAAATGCAAAGAGGCTTCAATTAGCTCAAAACACAGAAAGCCCTTGAGTGTCTTTGCCCACATTTTGGGAAGCTACGCCGCAACTGCTGTTGCTGAAACCTTACTGCCAGACCATTCTGCAGATTTCTCCTTTTTCTCAAGCCCTTTCATTAAATACAGATGAAGCTACTGCCTGTAGCTTCATGCAATGTTTTTGAAGCTTTTCAGTCATGTAAGGCTGCTTCCCCTTTCATTCTCATCAAACTAAGGACAGCAGTGATGACTTCAGGCAAGCCCCAGTGCAATGAGATGTATAAAAATAAAGCAGCAAGTTGAATTTAAGAAAGAAAAAAGAGGGTGGCAAAGGAAGAGGAAAGAAAAAGAACCAAGCAAAACCTCAAACTATTGTACTGCCATCTTTTTTTATTTGAAACATACAAAGAAAACCTACATACAGACAAATGCTTATTAGAAGTATTTTTTCTTGTCCACACTGTCATAATTTAGGAATAAAGGCACAGAATTAACAGGTTTTATATTTAACTAAGACCAAGGATTCACCTGACAGTCTCTACCAGCAGGCTGCTTTTGCAAAGGTAACAGACCAAGAATATGTATCAAAGCTTCACCTGTCAAATCATTCCAAAATCAGCAATTGAATTTTTGCCCTCAAATCTACTTAGACTCTTAAAGATTGCTGCAAGACTTAACACAAGGCTGCAGACTAATTCTATACTGCTCAAAGAGGGCCTTGGTCACCATTACACTGTTCTTAAGGGCATGTAACTATCAGCATAGTTCCATAGTTTACTCATTATAGTCCTCATTTTGCTGCACTCTGTATTGTATGGGTGCTGGGGGAAACTCTGAAGTAGTTCAGTTTCCTTTAGGAATTAGCAGTTCAAGCTCTACTACTTGAAGGCTGTTGACTTTCCACCTGAGAAAGAAAAGCAGATTCCAAATGATGAATTTTACTGAACTCTCTTAAATTCATTCTTTTCTTTAAGGAAACTTTCAGTCTGAGACAAAACTGGCAGAGTAGAACACAGACAAGAACATAACACTATCTTTTGCGAAACATGTTCCTCCTACTTTACAGGAAGATCACTCTTAAAAGGAAGCATTACTACTGCATGGTATGATACAAAAAACCATAGTTAATAGCTTTATAGCCATAATCCTGCCTTCCACTTCAGAGTAAATCCTCACTGGAGGAAAGGTTTGTATGTATTTCATAATACAGAAAATATCGCTCTTTCTCCACTGAGACAGAGTTTAGTCCTTGTTCACTTGATCATTCCTTTTATCTTGTTCTCAACAAGACTCCCCATCTTGACACAGGAGCCCTAAAACCATGGTACCAACACTTCAAAGGGTATCACAAGCAAAACAAAAATTACTTCTCTGAAAAGCTTTTCTATCAAGTGTCATGTAGATCCATGGAAGATGGCTGTAATACCTCTAATGTCAAAAACTAAGTATCAAAAGTGTATAAGCAAAAGCTTCTGAAGGGAAATCTAACAGTGATTCGGCAGAATTCATTGAAAAGTCATTGTTAACCAGCACAACTCCTACACTAAGATGACTGAATAAAGGCAACAAGCTAAAGCAGGATATGTAGCAGTGGACAGGACACTATTTGCAATCAAAAGCACGCAAGCACAGTGGAAATTCATCTGGATGACTATGTAGAGACAGCAAACACAAAGCCTTGGAATGCAATTGTTCTGATTATAGCAAGTGAACTCAAGATCTAGCAGCTTCAATGTTATTTTGACAGACTTTGAAGTTCAGTTTGTACAAGGAAACATCCATAAACACAGACTCACCCCCAACAAACTGAAAATTCAACTAGTTCTTAAACTCTTCACCCCATCTATCCCTGCAGACTACTCCTGCAGCTGAAACATGGGGCCTTCACATTCAAACTCTCAGATCTACGCACCCCCCTTCACTTCACTTGTCTGCAGGAAATCCAGATAAGTTACATGGAGTCAGGGTTGTTTACTTCAGCAAAATAAAGATGCACTTGATGTCCAAACTTCTGCTAGCATTAAAAATACAATGGAGATACAGGCTCAATTTTGTTGTTTTGTTCAAATATCTTATTCTTTTTAAGAAAGCTTATAAAAGTGAGAGTCACCTGCTTTCCAGTAGCAAAACTCAATACCAACTATTTTGGGAAAGAACCATATGTCACCTCTCCAAGGAGAAATAACTGAAATATCCTGAATATATACCATCAAGAAAAAAATGTCATCTTCCTCCTGTGCTTTAACAAAGTTGCAAAAAGCTGCAATATTGGTCCAGAGGCTTCCAGGAAGTCTTATCTAAAACAACTTTCCCATCTTGAACTTGGATTAATTTAAGGAAGCTACTGACTAAGTTCTTCAGTGACATAATCTGCCAAGTATTTTTGGTCAAAGTAAATTTAAAACAGAATGAGTCTCACACTGGGAAGACTTGCACTAAATTCTGGTCAAATTCCTTACATGCATTTCTTTAGAAGAATACTTTAGCAATACATTTCAAGTTGTCCCTTATTAAGATGGCCTCAAAAAACTCCATTTTCAAGTTATACAGTCTATACACTGATATTAAAGAGGTGAAAATGTAATAGATTGGACAAAAAAAAAATACTTATGAACTCACCAGTACTTGCCATGACTTTAATGATAGCATGTACAGCTTCTGTAGGATGGGACCCAATGAATGCTCAACTGACCTTTCCCCTTTCATCCCAATTCAGCCCCTATAAAGCACAGCTGAACAAAATGCTGAAAATGCACTTTTTTTCTGGTGAAGTCATGCAAAAATTGAATTCTACTTGTTATACTCCCAACGCACAATAAAGCCACAAGCACGGTAAAATCCCTGGCTTCCCAAAGGATACTTATCCTGTCTAAAGCAATTGCTGTATTGGCAAAAGCTCTGAGCCAACCAACTGTTCCAGGCAAAGCTTGAGTCTTGATGGAATTGAAGAGGAAAATTACACTGAAGTTAGTAGCAGCTTTCAGGTTTTATCAATGTTAGATGCTCAACATGAAGCATGGCAATGTAAGCTCAAAATAACCACTTGAACGCAAACTCCTCTGAAAAGGAAGAATGACAGCCCCTGGCAGCTCATCTGTATGCCTTAGTACTACAACAGAAATGTAGGAATCCATGCTCCTCACCAGCAAAAGTTTAACAAATCCCCACATGCCCTTGGAACGTACCTGCCTTGCCCCAAGGAGGGAATAAGTGGGTAATCAAGCATTTTTAAAAAGCTACAGAGGAACACATGTGCATGCTAGGTCAAGAATTGTTTTGTATGAACTTCTTACATAGCAGAAATGTCATCTTTCAAAGTATTCTAGACTAAAATTCTATCAACTGCAAGATGATTAAGGTATTTTGTGTGTTAAATGTATTCAAGTTCCAAGTACAGTGATTTTTCTCATTGTTCTTTCATCAGAAGAAACAAGTCAAGCATCCTACATATCTAAAAGCACGTAGTAATCTAAATCCTTATTAAGGGAAAACATTTTAAGTATGACATTTCCTACCACTGTACCAGCATTGTTGCAAAGATCAAAATTTAAACTCAAGATTTATCATAGGACCCAACTGATAAACAGCTTATATCAAACCAATTCTGTGGAGTATTGCACAGCTATTACTAGCACATCTCAACTATGTCTAGTTTAAAAAAATCACAAATAACTGTGATATGAAATTATACTGAAAAATGTGTAACTTGTCCAGTCAAGCCCCTCCAAAGTTTAGCCCTGCAAAGAGAAGGCCAGAATTCTGGACTTCAAATTGGCAACATCTACAATCAAAAGCCACAATACCTAATAAATAAAAAGAGAGGAACTAGTAGGTAAAGATTGAGTGACTGCTTTAAATTGCACAAAGACAGAGAAATACAAAAGCCAGAAGAAACAGCACAAGCAATTAGTCAGACTTATCTGCCATTGAAAATTCAGCTTCATTAACATGAGACTTCAAGCTATTGCTAGAAGGAATTCTGGCTGACCTTATAATCCAATCTTACTCCATCGTATCAGCTAATGTGTTCACAACTTGCTAGATAAGCTTAGTTCATACATGTTATGTTTATACCCTGGCCGCTTTTCCCATGTACTAGTCATCAATATTTATACATGCATGTGATTTTATGTAGTATGCTCATACAAATCTTCTAAGGAGCTAGTCAGAGCAATAATGGTTTTGGTTCTGACTTCAGTAAGTAGGCACGGAGTACATATTCAGCTGAAAGCGAGAGCTGCAACAAGCCACAAGGACATTCTCGGCTGCCTCTTTCTCCCTCTCCTACAACACTGTAGAGACTGTTCCTCACACCACCCTTAACAGCCCTTCTTTTTCACTTCTCTCTTATCAGCAAAAGCAGCTTCAAAGAATCACACAGGAGCCTGGATGATGAAAAAGGAGAGCCGGGATTTGCAGATACCCTTGGAAAGCTCCACTACCTGGATTTCTGCCTGCTTCTAGCCATCCACCTTGTTTCCTTGCTAAAGAACACAGACCCTTTGATTAGCGCTGACTTGACTTCAATCTTTCAAGTGTTTTCTTTTTTTCAAATTTACATGACAAAGGCTGGATTATGCTGATATACATTAAACGTGTGTCAGCAGCAAAATTCTGTACCTCAGACCACATTCCTGAGCAAAAAGAAAAAACACAAGACAGGAGGAAAGCTGATTTTATAAAGTGCAAAGAAGGAAACAGTGGGGAGAGATATGCATCATGAAGAAACATGAAAGAGAACGTTTTCTCAATGCTTTTCTACTCCTGGAAACAGGCAGAGAAGATTTATCACATGCCCACAGATATCAGGTTTGACAGAGTTTCTTCTCTTTCCTACCTCAGAGACTAGGAGTAACTGGATAGCATATGGGAATTGTCTAGGAGTGCACATCATACGGTTTCATTACAAAGGAGAGGAAAAAAACAGAAGACATTGGCTTTTTCCATTCCCTTTTCAAATTAAATCAACTATCACACATCTGAGTCATCTCCAAACCCATCAGTTTTCTGTGCAAAGCACTCCATGGGTCTGTGAAAGGATAAACACAAGTACTAGCTCATAAGCCTGACTACAGTCTGAAGTTTCTTCTTGGATGCTATACATCCCTGTAAGAAAAATGTTGAAAATTCCCACACCCATAGCAAGAGCAGGAAAAAGCCTGTACAAAGGTCCAGTTTCCCAAGTACACAGTCTTATTTGGAGCTCCTGAAGCCTCAGGAAGTTATCTAGGAGAAATCAAAACAAATTCATAAATTTCAGCTTTGACAGGAAAGTGAGTGTGCTAAAAACAACCTCAGGAATTTAAATTCATCAGAGCACCACTGTAACTCTGGTTCCTGATAATTTTAGAAAAGGATCCATAAATACCCACCATGAGTCCTTTGTGCCATACTAGTAGGATCAACTGGAAGTTAGGGCTACTTGTCAAAGTTTTCTCCTTTCAGTGGAAATATCGAGACGAGTCTGAAAAGCCCAACTCCATATGGGAAGACCCCATCCTGAAAGTCAAACATCATCTCTACTGGCATTTGAATCCAAGACCTCTCAATACCACAAGAGCAGTCCAGCTGAACAATGTTCAGTATAATACACAGCACAAGTAAGTCCATTTAAGTATATTGATTGTGGTCAGACTGTAATAGTATTTCGTTTTGCTGCCCTAGAAATGAATACTTTCTCTACCATTGGAAAAAATATTGTGGCTACATAGAGACACAGTAGTTAAACTGTTTACTTTGAAAAAAGCTGAGCAACTGAAACTGTTCTACCATCCATCCTGGCCCAATGCTAGCATCTAAAACCAAACAAAAATACCCCAACAAAACCAAAGCCACTCCCCTCTAAAGCACATCCTTTCAAAGTTCAGCACATCTTAGTCTTATTAAAACGGTATTGAACCCTCCACCCTGTAATCAGGGGTAAAACCTAAAAAATGCAAGATCTCATTTAAGCAGGCTCTCCACTTTAACCCGCCCACTCTCGCTGACCAGTTGTCCTAAGTGCCTGGCTCCTTACAGCGGAAGGGATCACATTACATTTGTCTTTCTGAAAGCCTTTTCATAGATCACCTCCATGCAGAGGAATGCAAATGGCCAAGACTTTATGAACACATATCCTAATGTCAGAAATCCTCTCCTGTGCCATCTCTCCTGAACAGAGAGGAGGAACAAGAGATGTTGGATTAAAACCACCTCATTTGCCTCCCCTTTCCAGAGATCTACTCTGTGAGTGGATACAGGCACACATCCACAAAACAAGGAACAGTATTAAAGCTTTTCTCTCTAAAACACACATGAAGCTTCACTGTCAGAAAAACCATAGGAAAGGTCTGTGATCCTCTCATTCACAAACATTTGCAGGATAAAATTTGAAAAGCATTTAGACAGATTTTGAAAAGAATCCTTCCCAAAATACTATCATTTTGATTCCTCTGCCCACTCACCCTCCTTTGAGGGAGAACTGAGACTCCTGAAGACTTTTTTTTTGACACTTTCTATTTATGTTCCAGATATCTTCATCTCCACCTCAGCAAGAAAGGAAAGAAAGAAGTCAAGGATACATTATAGTTGCAGTATTTTAATTTCTAGTATCACAGCAACAAGAATTTATTCAGTGATATTTATTATTAGGGGCAAAACAATAATTTTAATTACAAAGTGTTTACTTTGCACATGGGAAGCATATTGGGTACAAAATGCCAAGCACTGCCAACCTCCAAAAGAACATTTTTCTATTATACTTCAGATCTGTAGAACTCACGTTTTGAATTTTTTTAATGGAAAATTCATATGCAGTATTGCTACATTAACAGATTTAATGAGGCACTCTAATTTCTAGGCAGTTTAACTAGTAGATGATTTCTAGATAGCTAGACAGATCACATTCAGCTACATAAGGAACAATGAGACTAAACTGAAACACCATAAAATTATTCCCTGTAGTATTTTTAATGAAAAATTATCAAATCACAGAATCACAGAACATGCTGAGTTGGAAGGGACCAATTACAATCCTCGAGTCCAGCTCCTGGTCCTGTACAAGACCATCCCCATACTCACACCATGTACCTGAGAGCACCGTCCAAACACTTCTTGAACTCTGCCAGGCTTGGTGCTCTGACCACTTCCCTGAGGCACCTGTTCCAGTGCCCCAGCCCTCAGGGGAAGAACCTTTTCCCAAAATCCAGCCCTGCCCTGAGAGAAGGCTTTCCCTGGCTGGAACACCAAGCAGGGAAACTACCACCAGCAGAAGCATCTCCCCAAAACTTGAGGAATCAACTGCTTGGCAGCATAAGAAAAAGGCAGCCAGTCATCAGGATCGGCTTTCAGCTTCAAGGAACACTGGCATCTCTAGTTTAGTTTTGCTGTCAAACCCAGATGAAGAGAAGAAGGCTTGAGAACAGTCTTACACCATGGGAACCTCTGCAAAGGTGTAATGGGAAGTAGGAAGGAGAGGGAGAATTGCCCCTCCAGTGCAGGAAAACATCTCCCCTTACTGGCCCAGTTTGTCTTGCTCAACATTCTACTCTTAGTTCTTATAGTGGCCTCCTGCTGGTTTTTGAAGCAAATAAGCCAGTGACCCGGAATGTAATCAAGGGAAAGGAACTGTGTAGTTTACCTCATCCAATTTGCATTTTGCATATTAACTCATAGTATGAAAAGCTGCTTAGACATACTTTCTCTCACTGCTCTACTGAACTATTTGCTATTAGAATTGTTAATATAATGTGAGAACTCACTAGGTGAGTTTAAAAACACTTCTATTCACATTTACTTTAATAGTCTTTTTCCTACAAAAGCATACAGTTGTTTAGACTGCTCACAAGCAGAGAGGATTTGAGCAAGCATAGCAACTGTACTCAAACATTTATACAACTTGGCATTTCAGCAATTCTTGGCCAGTTGTTTTACCCTATAATCCACTTTCTTTCCATCTCCTTGAAATGCTTTTACTAATCCGTTGCCTCAGGTTTTGCTTCTTCCAGGGCAGAACTCACCACTGTCTCCACAAGCTGGCTTCCACAGTGGTTTGTGCTCCTCCCCAGCAATGACACAAACAGCCCAAAGTTCTGTTAGGAAGGCTTATCCCATAGACCACGACCACAGTTACTTAATATGGCAGAGATCACTTCCCTGAAGCTGCCTTAAAAAATTCATAGTAAAAATTATACAAAGCACATTACCAGACCAATAGCCAACCTGGAACCAAGAGTGCCATATTGCTGACTAATTTCAGAGGCCTGACAAATTTCTACATTTGAAATAAACTATGGGAAGCTTGTCCTAATAATCTGTAGGGAAAAGGCCCTCAAATTTGTAGGACAGCACTAAGGAATGTTGGCCAGCATATTCTAACATCCATAATATACACAGCAAGCCAACCAGAATTTGCTACAAACAAAGCAAAAGAGAACAAAACTGGCCACTCTTCTCCAAAAAATAGGCTTTGCTTGAATTTGAACTTGGAGACTTGGAGATTTCAGCTCCAAGGATGCCATGAGTTAGCAGCTGTCACAAAGGTCTTGTCTTATTGTATCATGAAGTCCAGTCTGAGGATTTCATGTAGTTTCAAAGTCCTTTGAGGATCTTTGGAAAATAAACTCATCAATCCACCAAAACCTAAGCACTATAGGAAACATAACTTTTTAACAATTTAGCTTTTTAAGTGAGAAACTGTCTGAAAGAGACAGTGGTCTCAACAGCTTAATTTGAAATATTCAAATCTATAAAACTTAGTATTTTTAAACCTAGCACATAGATCACCTCTGAAGAAGACTGTACTACTGTACTGTATTTTTTGTTTGGTTTTCTTTGTGGTTTTTTGTACTAGAAGCAGTTAATTCATAATGAACATGAAGATGATCCTTTCTAAGACATTTAAAGCTAATGCAAAAAAGACATTCTGAACTCACACGTGGTATTAAGTTTTCACCATATAGAATCCAATGCATGGAAAGAAAATTCTCATGTTCCCTCAGTAAAGTTTGCATGTGGAGAGTGTGGAAATTATCTGAGAATATTGTGCTAGGCCTCGGGATATGGGATTGAAACCCAAACTTCTATCCCTTACTTTTCTTGACTTCTAAATTTTATGCATTGTTTACCATTTCAGAGAGGGGGAAAAAAGAGGAAAAGGAAAGAAAGCAAAAAATTACTTCTAAATCTTTCTATGCAAGCTGCAAGAAGAGCAGCTGTGTTCATCCAACACTCATTAGGGGGGAAAAAATTTGGTTTTGGAACAAAGTAAATACAATTCAATACCTGAAGTAAGACTTCAAAATCTACTTGCAAAGTTCACGAGTCTTACCAAGGTACTGTCACAATGATAACCTCAGTACAATAGCTCAGGACTACATTTATATTTCTTGGAAATAGTTGCAACAGTGAGTTTCCCTGTGACTAAATATAAACTCCTCAGAGATGCATCAGACAGGCTCATAACTCTTCTGTAAAGGAAACCTGCTGAAAGGTAAAAATGTGACAGCAGCAGTTTTAGAGAGGGATCTGGCTGGAAAGATCACAATAATGAAAAAAGCACCTTCAAGAAATCTGTCCTTTCAAAGCACAGGAGTCTTTATCAAGTCACCATCAGCTTTATCTACACAATCCAAATAAAAATATTCTGGCTGAATAAGGACATTATTTGGTCTATTCTTCTAAATTTCTCCTTAAGCTAAAGGACAGCAATGCTCCAAGGCAATGCCAAATTTATTATTTAATGAAAACAAAAGAGGAACAGAACACGTTTCTCTGAAGTATATTGCTGAAAGATAAAAGATGCTATCTAAGACTTATCCAGCATGGCATAGACAGCTTCTTCCTGCAGATGTACCTTTGACAAAAACAAAGAACATACCAGGCTGGAAAACAGGGAATGCTGCAAGTTCCAAGGCTGCTGCATGCTTTTCACCTAACCAGAATGTCTGTCTATGGCATATTGTCTTGTTGCGAGGTTTAAAAAACCTACCCAGCTTCTACAGAAGCAGCATAAAGCTACAATACCACTAATTCACAAAAGACACCTTCAATTTATTAAAATTACATAGCTACAACAAACTCACATACTTATATAAGTTGAGTTGCTGTCTCCTCTCCTTGAGAGTTAGCCAGCATTGCAGGGTAGCAGACCAGAAGTAACATTTTAAAGAGGACAAGCCAACAGGATTACACTGATCTGCAGAAAAAAGTACATTCAGTCTTCATCATGAGAGATTCAATCTTCTGGTAGTGTTCCTCAAGTACAGCACATAACATACAAGTACAGAGTCACAAAGGTAAAAGAAACCAGTGCATCTACCAAACACAAAAATAGTCTGTGACCAGATCACTCGACCTGGAACTAATGCAAATTTGTCTAGATTCTGTAAAAATCCAAGCAAATTGAAACTTAGGGCTTTTTTCATTATAAATTCCTTAGTTTGGGAGTAAAATACAAAATACTTAAACTATATTCAAGCAAAAGGTGAAAACCTTCCATGGGCAGCCACTAACAGCTTTAGCTATCCCTCAACAGACATCCTACATCACTATGCATCCATAGTCCCATTCTCCTCTCTCCTCTGTATCCACACATAATGATCCAAATAACATTTTGCAGTCTGCTATTATAATGCAGTTTGGCTGATTTTCTTCTCTTTTTATTAATGCATTACCCCAAGACTTGTCATCCCACTGCTCTGAAACAAAAATAGTACACTTCTGAAGAGAACCAAGTCACTTGTTCTTACAAAAAGATTATCATGCCAGTACAAAGGTTGTTGTTTCTAACCGAGTTACTCAAGCATCCTGCAATAAGCCATTCAGAAGTTCATCGTTACTTGTCCAAACAGATTAGTCATATTAGTGCTGAAGCAATGGCATTATGTAAAACTCTGATCTGCTTCATTAGCTCCAAATCATATTTACAAAATGCAGCATGCTACTTCAGCATGTCTGTGGCAATCAGCAGTTAAAACACTTTATTTTACCATCACCCACGATATATGCCAAAGCATAGCCCACGGGTGCTGGGCTCACAACTGCCTGCTCACTTAGAGCACAAAAGGTAGAGCCCATGGAGAGCAGGAGCTGTAGCTCTCATCACTTCATCTCAGTTTTAGCGGGTTTGAGCAGAGGGGTAGCCCACAGACAAAGGCAGCAACAATGTGCTGCTCTATTTTCAAGACCTTGTGCACATTTATATCTGCTGATGAAACTGAGCCATTCTCCAATGGACAGAATTTAGATATTTATTCAACCTGACAGAATCAAGCTATTTAACAATGGGAGGAGAGCAGGGATGAAATAATGGGACTAGGATGTTATGAAGTAGAGCAGAGGTAGAATAAATACTGACATATTCCATTGTAAGCCTCAAGCTTACATTATCGAGTTGGCTTTGGAAACTAGGACAAGTGATCTGAATAATGACAAAAAGGCTTTCAAATATACACTGTCTGCTCTTTGTTTGGATTTGAAGAAAGCAAGCAGCTTCCCTGAACTGGTGGGTACATCCTCAGAGCTCTCCTCTTGAGAGTCATTTTCAATTTACCTATTTAAGATGGAAAGTTTTCCACAGAAAACAATCGAGCAAGTTAGCCTTTGGATTTGCTTGCTGTGAGAAACCGCATAGGTTGTGGATGTACAATTAGCAAGGTGCAAAACTTAGGCCAGACAGAAATAACTGGAAAAAAAGTCTGCATTATTGTTTATAGGGTGATAGTATAATATCTGGTACCCTAAACCTGGGTCCCATAGCTCACTACTTGGTGAGGAGCAGTAGTGGGGGGAAGATGTGTGTATCTCCCACAAGAATTAAACTGAAAGTTTTGTGGTTGTTTCACTACCTGATACTATAAAGAGAAAAATACTTTCCTTCAACTGGTTAAGAAAATTCATGGCTCTGGGCCAGACAACACTGACAAACTTAACCACATCACTAACCTCCCCTTGATACTGGCACAAGCCATGTGACAGCAGCAGAGCTTTGACATCTGCCCCTGCTGCTCTGCATGCCCCACACACCAGTTCAACTCAGTCTCTTCCACCATGAGATTCTCAAAGACTACCAGAGCCCCGAACCTGTCCCTAGCCTACTTTCTCACATTTACATTTGTGCATATTTAACTTCAAAGACGGGGTTGTTACACCACACAAGTTACCACATAAGCAGGAATACATACTCCTTATCTCAAACTCTGAAGTCTACCGCATCAGCTGCACAGGAATTATCCCTACCAAGTCCCTCTATCAAGACCATGATGCTCTTTTTGGTAGATGTAGAGACAGATAAGTCTACGCTGTGAATAAAGACATACTTTCCTCCAAGAATCCTTGATGGCAGTGGAGGAGTTAGTTCCACTCTTCTTCAGTATTCAAAAAAGTAATTTTTTGCACTTCAGTTTCTATTGAAGAAAGGAAACGCTGCTCAAGAGACAAAGCTAGTGAATAGCTAATAGTAAAATGGCATTTTTAAAGAAAGCAATGCTCTAGTAGAGGGCACCCATCCCTTGAAGCAACAAATGCTGTTTCCACCATCATCTATATACACAAGAGGATTAGTGTGCCTAAATGCGCAGGTCATTGGTCCTCAAAAAAAGAAAAAAAAATAGAAAAAAAGAGTCTACCTAAAATTCTGTGACTCCATTTCACATCCCTGAGTTTCTTTTCTAAAAAGGACCAAATCCATAAAAGGCAAGCCATGCAGTTTCAGGAATCCCTACCTGTGATATTAAAACCAGAAATTAGACTCCATATTTGGTGCTTTTTATTTTCATTTAGGATTAAGGATTTGGGGACAGAAGATTTGCTGGACAGTGGTTCAGTACTACAGGGGTGAGTACTACTATTTAATTTCACAACTTTTCCATCCTTCGATTAAAGTCTAAGATATCCCAGTTTAAGCACTCGCATATACAAACCCTGATTAATCCAGCAAGATTGCTGTACACAGCAAGAAGTAAACAAAAACTCAAAAACCCCCATTCCAAGCCCAAAACGAAACAAAACCCCATAACACTCCCCACCTTTTAAAAAAATCATTTCCAAAAGGGACAGACATACACCAGATAGGCATCTTGAATACCATTCTCTGACCAGACTGGCTATTTCCGCATCATTTTTGGTATGTTCTGTTCTCACAGACACATGAAACTATTTTCCTCATGCCACAGTACACATCCCAGCACCTGAAATACCAATGCTGTGCCAAGTCACGTGATAGCAAGGGGAAAAAAAAGTAGTATTACACCAAAACTAATAGTGTCATAGACCCCTCTTCACTATGGTCTCCCACTGTTTCCTTTCTTTTTTTCCATCTTCCCACAACTAACATGAATTTTCAAGGTCACCTCTGTGCAAAGCACCATAGGGTTCTCAGGGTTTTATGATGCTCAAGGCAAATCTAATCTAAGAATATTGCTTCAGATTTGCAAGTAGTGTTTTTTGCTTCTTACCCCATCTGCTGTAGAGCACAAATTTTGCCATCCAAGATTATCCTGCAGAGATCACCAGGAGGGCACAAAGCTCTTTCTCAGGAGCAGAGGAGCCAGCATACCTCCACCATGCACAGTGGGGGATGCACACCACGAGAAGTGGCACTCAGAGACAACAAGTAATGACAGCAAAGCACATACATGAAAGACCCCTCTGCTCTACATGGTGTGCTAAAGTGTTACTCTAGTCTTCAAGTGCAGGAGAAGTCACCTGTTTCAATATAAAGTTCTCTTTGAGACTGACTTATCTTCATCTCTTCCAAAGCCTACAGGAAAAGACAGAATAACACAAAGCTAGAAAGCTTAAAGTGAGTTTGTCCATGTTCATTTCTCAACCAGAAAACAGCTCTTAAGTCTTACTTGCACATGTACTTTTCTACTTGCTCTAGAAATGCCAGTGGCAAACAGAAGCATAAAACAAAACAGCTCCATGCTCAGATGAAAGATATCTTTACTTCAAACAGAGATGACATTCCACAGCACATGTTGTGGTTTTCTGGAAGAGAAAGCAAATCTGTCACTTGGAGACAGATAAGCCCATCTTCTGAAGGGCCTTGATGCTGACAAACTTCTGCAGCTAAAAAATCCAGCTCAGATAAAGTCTCTTTTCCTGAGCTAAGCTACCTTAAATTTTAGGATGAAGTATGCTTGCAACATAACTTCAAAGCAGCTGTATACAAAATGGAAATAAATCACATTTCCTAAACAAAAATGCAATGCTAAGGAAATGTAAGCACATTTCCTAAGCCTATGTGTAATGCTCAGTTTTTGATTAAAAGGGGGGATGGCCCATCTCATCCACAAGTTTATGGATTATGGAAGAGCAGAGTCTTGAAGTGTAGAGCACACTATTTTATTAAGAACTAGATAAAGCTATTTTCATTCCAACATGAAACTAAACTTACTCAGTAAGGCACAAGAAAAAGGAACCACCTGTGAATTTGAAGTGTTCCAAATAAAAATCTTTATCTATGGTTTCCTGGAGACAATATTCTTCTCTAACATTCATAAACCATCATTTTTTCCCCAAATCCCTGTGCATTCTTAAGCCAGAAAAAGAGTAATGAGTCACAGCCATAACTTAAAACAAGATTCCTAAAACCACACTGGCAACTTCAAAGTGGTAGATCAACTTCACCACCTTAAAAGGAAAAAAAAAAACCTAAAAGCTGAAGGCTGCCGATGTTCAGTATTTTCAGAGCCACCTCACATGTGGCATCAGCAAACACTGCCCACACAGAAATAGCTGATCCTCTCTGCAGCAGAGGAAGCAGAACTCTCAGCTGAGCAGAAATGACAATATTGCTCTTCAAATATCTCACTTGAGTTAACACCTATTGCAGCCAGAGACTACACAAATTCAAATACATACAATCCCTATTTATGTCACAGCTGAATGGGAAATAGGCTACTCTGAAGCAAATGCAACTAAAATTTTGTTGGTTCAAGTTAGTCCTGTCCATATACCTTTCATTTGAAATCCTTCTTCAAAAACTTGGGTATTTCAAATCAACTTCAGCTTAACTTTAATATTGGTGTTCATGACAAAGAGATTATTATTCCTACAGACTGAAAAGACTTAGGTCCTGTTTTTAAACTACATGAAATCCACTCGAGTCCCGAAACTTGTGGTTCCCTTTTTACAGCTTAAATCCAGCAGTGAAACTCCACAATCAGAGGACAGCTGGAGGACACTTAATCTCTTCGATTTCTCAGGCTTTGTTATTAAAGTAACAAAAGGACATTAAAGTTCACACCCACACCATACAAGGGGTACATGGCAACAGGACCAACTTAGCAGGGAGGGGAAAAAGCCACAAGTGCTTCTCAGCTGCAATTCACTACGTTGTCTAAAACTAAAGTGGGGACTTAAACACAAGTCTGCTCTCCTCTCTCAGCCTTCCTACCAAAGACCTGCCATGTGACAGATTATAGATGTCTTTCTTCACTCAACTTCCACAGCTATTAATGAGGAACGCAGACAGAAGTAACCCTACAGAAGCCACATTAACATAGCCAGAATCAGTGCCATGACATACAAGAAAAGAGCAGAAACAACAGTATCAGTCATAAGGTGAGAAAGTTAGGTATGCTTTGTGAACAACTGTCAAGGCACCAGAAGATTTTAACAAGTGTTTGCCTTGTTACATAGGAGGAAGAGGGAAAAAAAAAAAAAAAAAAGAAACACAAAAAAAATTTGAATTTTTTCATCATTAATCTCACAATAATATAAAGAGAACTGCAACACTACATTTTTTAAAGGAAAAACTTTATCTTGTCAGATAAACAGAAAGCTTACAGAAAATATAGTAAGGTGACGATAGGATAAATTATTTGGTGTAATAAATGAAAATGTTAAATAACCTTTTAAAATTAAATTTAACAATTAAATTTAAAAAATTAGTAACATAAAAATAAGACTTCTATTCTCTACTTACCAAACAATAAAAATATCTGGTCAACAGCTAGTGTTTAACAGTTATCCATCCTTTGAAACTTACAACAACTAAATATTTTCAGCCTCTCAAAAAAATACAAATTTACTGCTTTTTGTACTCTGCTATTGAGTTTGCCCATTTAATTTCTAAGGGCTGTCAACTTTCCCAAGTCTCACTTTTTCTAATTAAAACTGCAATAGATCATGTATGCTTAGGATTATTTCAGCATTTCTCCACATCCATACAAGAGCTTGCAGCATAAATCACAATTCCATTTGCCTTGAACTTAAAGTCACTTTCACTGTAGGGGAAGAAGGATTAAAAACTCCCTGTGTGATAATGACTTCTCAATGTAGCAGCCTGATAATTTTTTTTTTACAGTAAGTCAACCTTATTAATCTTTTAAAGTAAGGGAAGAAGTTACTTTACAACTGACATGCTCATAACACTTTTGAAGACAACTTTTGAAGCCATCAACTAATACTTTGAGTAGTTTCACAATAACGCAATATACAGAGAAGCCACTCTTAAAACTTCTAGCACAGATAAGCATTTGGTACATTCAACATCAGCCAGAGCAGATAGAACAACAGGTATGCTAGTTGCTCAGAACAACACACTTTTCACATTGTGGAAGAAACAGAGTATGTTTATGCTGCTGCTGCATTAGGCAGACTAGGTTGCTCTGCTGCTGCTATGTGGCTGTTTTGTCAGCACTGAATACTATCTTTTAATAGTATTTCAACAGTAAAGCATGTAAGCTAGGTCTCAGTAGAGTAGCATCAACATTGTTAACATGAGTTATGCAAATTGCTGCAGCCACTTGTCTTTACATTCAGGCAAGCAGAGTGATATAGGCTCTGCAGAGAGGCAACTTATTTCTGGCTCTTTCTCTTCCATACAAGCAGTTCAAATTGCTTCACCACAAGGCTGCTATCTCCCCAGCTCACTTCTGTAACAATTCCCCCTCCCTCTCTCACAACCCATTAAATGCCCAGCCACCAGCTGCACATTGTTCCTCAACAATCTAACTTTAGCAATACTGTAACAGAACAAACACTGTCCCCCGCCAAAATAATATTAAAAAATCTGTCCATTCACTCCCTATACACCACCTTGCATACTGCCTCTGCACTGGGAATACAAGAGTGCACATTCCCTTAGGGTTCTTCCTCAAGACCATGGTTTCTTAACACCATGTCACCAGTTCAGCAGCAGGACCATTCCAAAGGTATTCTCATCCCTCCTGCCCCCACATATGCAGTTAATTTCCAGTGTTTATTTCTCTTACCACCCACAGCCATGACAGTACACTTGTCTGTGGCAACACCCCATTTGTCAGACCATGAAATTACCCTGCTACAAAACAGCTTTCTTTTTAGTTTTTCTAAGCTACTGTTGCTCATTGAATCCTCTCACAATCCAGTACCTTGCCCATCTCCTTCTCACCTTCTAACTTCAACACCTGCTAAGTGCAAGTGACTTCCCTCACATGTTAAAATTCAGAGAGGTAACAGTAGGTCAGGTAGCAAGCTCATGAAACAAATACTTTTGACCTAAACTCCCAAACTAACCATAATCACTACAAAAAATTTAATTCCATCCTTCCCACTATATAAAATTATACCACTTTAATCAGTCTTCAGAAGTGATGGCAATGTGTGGTTTTCAGTGGATACACAGAAGACCAAGAGAACTTTCCACTAACTGGACATGTAGCAGGAAAACACTCAGGCAAGGTGTTCTACAGCTACATGTGATTAGTCAGGTGTTCATTTACATGTCAACATCCAAGTCAGAGACCAACAGCTGAAGTAATCTTTAAGATCTGGGAACAAACTCAAAAAACGTAAAGAGTAACAGCCAGTTGAATGTAACATACCCAAACCATGTGGGCTAAATCTGAACCTTTCCCATGCCAAAACACCACTTATGTACAAAGTGCACACTAGTCTCCAAACTACAGCTAGGGAAACCACCAAGCAATTCCACAAAATCAGTTTAGATTATAAAAGAGGAACACAAAACCTACTTCAGATAGTGTTTCAAAAAGGAAGAAATTGACCACAAGTCTTCATTATCTTTTAAGTTGTATTTATTTGGGAAAACTTGTTCAACAAGTCACTTGCCTGTGAAACAAGGCATCACCAAATGTTGCAGCACTAAAGCTAGCACATTGCAGACCTTGATGTCAATGCAGATCTCTTATTCCTTGGCAACAAAAGTCTTTGTATTATTCCTTTCAAACAAACAAGCCTCCCAGCTGATACACCAAAGAAGAGCATGCTGTTTTAAATATGTGTCAAATCTTTCTCTAAAGTAGAAAGGCTGCTGAGCTGAGAGGCCACTGTGATGACATGAACAGTAATGCAGAAAGTTACATTACATGAATGTGCTAGAAGGGGCTCATGTCCTGCTTTTTTTGAATGCTCTACAGGCTCCCTGCCCATAGGTTTAGTGCCTTGAAAATGCTATGCCAGAAAAGTGGGCTATTGTATTAACTAACCAGCAGGAAAAACAGCAACAGCCAGGAATGCCACTGAAAAGCAAGGTCATGGAACTGAGTGTTACAGTCTCCGTCAGATAGTCTGACACTTCTCACAGAAGTCTGACACCATTTGTCTCTTTCAAGTAAATATCAGATATTTCAACTTCAGTTGTAAGTGGATTAATAAATGCATAGATTAACAGAGTGAGTTGGTATTGTTCATGTAAGAATTATATAAACTAAGACAAGAGTATCGCATGGCTACTCCTGCCTAGGCAACATGTCCTGGTGGGGTTATTTTTATGCTGCTATAAACAGACACATTCCATTCCACCTGTAAGGTCAGCAGCGGCACCTCTGCGCTCCCTCATCCATTTGTTCTTCATAAATTTGCTCCAGGTTGGCTTTCCTTTTAAATAACTTGCAAAGAGTTTTAAGCCGTTCAAGAGGAAGGGGAAAAAGCAGCAGTGGGGTTTTACTGTGTAGCAGCCCCCAAAACAATAGATATCTTGCAAGCTAAACAGTCTGCAATTCTGTTTAGCTAACTAACATTGGTTTTGGCCCCAGGTGCAAGAGAAGAAAAAGGAACAATGACAAGTTTGCTAGAGTTTTCAGTTTTCACATTCTGGACATTTATTATGCTAGGTGTCTGTGATATTGTGCAATCCTCTCACAAGGGAAAAAGACTAAGAGCAGAAAGAAATATTAAATTTCTTATTTTTCCTGTAAACCCAAAATAGTTTTCTTATTCTCATCAGAGCAGCTGTAGTATTTGCAAGAAATAGTAACAGAAAAGGCAGTAAACGGATGAATTGGAATAATGCTTGCAGTCCCTTGTTTGTATGTAACTTTCCGAATTCCAAAAACTTTGGAAACTTACATCTATTAAAAGATTATATAAACTGATTGACAAAAATGGTGAACACAAAGTAAGGTGAGTATACTAAGAGAGAACTTCCTCAAAGCTTCATTAATACTTAATTTCCATGACAACATTTACCACCTACTTCTAAATCAATCAGTTTATAAAACCTTCTAAGAGATGCAAGATAAATTTCCAGAGTTACATACAAATAAGTGAATGCAAGCATTACTCCAGTTCATCATGTTTGCTGCCTTTTCTGTCACTATTTATTGCAAATTCTTGTTCCAGCATCTGGAACAAGTGCTCCTTTAGTTCCACAAGGCTACAAAACCCATGAACTATGACAAGGTATCCTCAAACTTATGAAGGTTTGCTCTTTCGCTTAAATAACTACTTTAACCAAATGACTGAGATTATGCAGAAAATTCACTGAATTCAGATAAAAATTTTAATTTGTCTCAACATGAAGTGGCAAGGTGTGACAATGTTTTAAACAAAACCAACAACAACACCTTAAAACTACTATCCACAGAAAAACTAGACTTTCATCCATACTAGCATGCCTTAAGCACATTAATCCCTCACCCCCTACACTCACAAAATTCTTAAAATATGACTTCTTGATTTGCTGCTTATTGTTTGAGCCCCCAGGCTGCTTGCTCTCAAACTTCGTATATGAGCTCTAGAGTTAATTCAAAGAGTCAGATGGAACAGCCACATCTCCCTGGTGGAATTATCCCACTCTTGGTTAAGCTCCCTTTATAATATTTAGCTTAGTGCCAGTAGCACAACACACCAGAGAGTACTTTACAGTTGCAGTTAGTCTTGGGCCAGTTACACTCCTGGTAGCTTCTGCTGAGGGACATAGGCTTTTTACAGAAAAGAGAGCAAAGAAATCCAAAACTACTGTTACCAGGCTTTAGCAGTATTTTCCCTGCTGGAGGCTCAGGTATCCTCCATACACTGGAGTCCTACAGCATTTACTTCAACACCCTTTCTACCCTGCAGCAATCCTGCTTCAGCAGAGCCACAGCTACACTTCTCTGCTGCAAGAAGGAGGTGAATGCAATTTTGTATTTTCTCCAAAGCCACTATCCATCCATAAAATCCTCCCATGCGATGATGTATTTGTTCACTGTTTGTATCTCCTGCCCTCCCAACCTGAAGTATGAGCATGAGAAATAAAAGAAAATCCCAAAACTACCATGGCTCTGAGATTCACAGCTTTGATAGTTAAGACCCCCTCTTCTCAGTGCTAAGCCTCTACCTAGAACATTATTTTGACAACTACAGAGTGTTTGAAAGAGCCTTCTTCCACCACTGAAGAAGGAGAGACAATGCAACAAAAACAGAATTCAAGATTCAGGAATCACAGGACTGTGCGGTTACACATAGCAGCCTGCTCCATCCACTACACTAAACAAGAAAAGCCATTCCTCTCTGAAGCAAGAGAGCATGGACCAGGTATTTACTCGGCCATTTCAGAGATGAAAGCATTTAATTACCTCACTGTAATTACCTACACTAAAATCAACCCAGGACCTTTGAAGAAAGCTCCTCTTTGGAGACAAGATAATCACTTTGCCCTCAAACACCAGGGAAATCTGTCCTCTGAAGTTCACACCATCTGCAGCTACAGGAAGGGATTCTGTAGACCTAGACATATTGTAAGTAACAGATAATGATTACAAGCATCACTTTTAGAATAAATAACATAAATAAGAAAATTACCTTAAGACATTTCAATAGCGATTAAACAACATTTCAGTGACTCATCTTATTATAGCAGACCACAGGAGACCAGTGTTCCATCATTAGGAAAGCTATAATGATTCACAGGCACCACACAAGGGACAACTGTGACTCAGCTTTAGTAAGCCCCTTAAAAGAGGAGATACCTCAGGGGAATCTCCATGTCCTACAGAGCACTAGTACTTCCAGGTTCACTGCTAGCTATGTGGGAGCTAGATGTCAAGCCAGGAGTGACCAAAAATTCAATTTCACAGCCTTCCACACTGCATATTGATCAACTCTTCTCAGTTAAAGCAAGATCTTCAGGTACATCCTTGTCACTAAGCAGCCATTTGTAAAAGAGGCAGGGGAGAAAATATTTGGTTTTCAAATACCAAAGAGCAAGGGAATGAAGAAAGGGTGAGGAAGAACCACAAAGATAAACAATTGCTTTTCATCACACCAGGAAGTGCATAAGGACAACTTGTAATTGGTGTAATCACTGCCTCTGCTTCTCATAAAGGACTAGTTTTTCTAATTACTGTAAATATTTTTATTGCCACAGTTCACACTGAAGAGTAAACAAAGCTGGGGAAGCAGCTCTCACAGTCCAAAGGACAGAAGGAATGTATCTCCTGGTGCAGTCATTTCAGACTGCAAGGAAGCTGCTGGCCTTGTAAGCCAGCCTCATCCTCACTCCTCTTCCTCCTCCAGCCCTCCCACTAACAGACTGAGAGGCAACGGTTTGATTCTTAATGCCAGACGTGATTTCTCCCCCACTGCTTCTAAATCCAGCTTCTCCATAGCTGACTGCAACACTACTCCCACCTTTCCCTCCTGCTCCCCTGCAACTCGCCTTTACTTCCTTCCATTAAGTTAATCCATACTTAATCAAGACCAGAAATCAACACAGCTGCCTAACAAACACACCTGCCCCACTATGCCTGTCACTCTGCTTGTTTACACTTGCTTGTACTGCCTTGTTTTGTCTTGCCTATACAACAGATTTCAAGGGCAGGAATTAGTACTTTGTACAATGCCTAGCATTGCAGGAACCCAATCCAATTATTCACAAGCGCTCCTGCACAATATGTTATTAAATGTCAGCTTGCCTATGTACCAATTTTATTGTTTTTAACAGTTAGGCAAAGCTAAATTCCTAACTCTGGTTATTGAAAAAGTCAGCTTACACTTTGAACTTAAAAAAAGCAACCAAACAAAACACGTAAGGAAAAAAAAAAACCGAATCACCAGCACCATGTCAACTCCAAAAAGAAAAAATATTTGCTCTGAAGGTTTCTCCACCTCACTCCCATCCTCACTATCATATTCGTTCTATCAATGCTACTGAATTAGAAGAAATGGAAAAAATTTAAAAAGAAAATAAAAAAAAAGCACTGGAGGAACACCATGCCTTTTTCTTAAGTGAACTAGGTACTTAAGGCCTTCTAGGCTGAAAAACAGTCTTTCAACATACTGTTCTATGAGATGGTAAAAAAAGTCCATTCATACAAAATCAATTTGTTTTTAACCAAAACAGATGTAAACTAATCCCTCCAGAAACACAGATCTTTTGCAAGCATTTGAAAATGATAATTCTGCTAAAGACTTCTGGCAAGCTTTTGATAGCTTCTTCATACTGTGCAGAGAAATACTATGAAATAAAGTGGTCAGCAGGCCATAAAAGATGCAGAATGCCCAAGGCGAGCCAAGTCTCCTGAGAACCAGTAGGGATGCTTTCAGTGGCAAGTGTAACAGAAACCAGAGGGAGCAGCAAACAACTGAAGGCCTGGTCATCAATACACAGCCAATGAGATGAGCTGCAGAGGATGAAACCATACACCAGTTCAGGTGTAAAGAAGCCATGAACAAACATGCAGCTTCAGGTAGCAAAACCAGCTGACACCTCTGACAGGCATCAGAGAAGAGTGTAGCAAGGACAGCTGTAACTGCATCTCACTAACTCTTAAGTGATTTCCTTCCCCACAACTACTGCCACTACCTTGATTGGTGACTCTCAGTTTTGTGGGTGGTGTTTTAAGTGGAACATCACTGTAAATCCACAAAGAGGTGTAAGGAATGCGATCCTATAAAGAGAGTTCGGCCAACTCTTCAAGAGAGTTCAGCCAAAGAAAGCCATGTGGTGCCAATGGAATATCTAATCCAGTGGCAGCTATGAATGGAGAAGAGGAGAAAAAAATTTAAATTGCTTCTCACAGGATAAGTTTGCAAGTACTTGAAAAACACAATTCTGCAAAAGTAACAGACTCTGGCTTTCAGAAAACTATTAACAGGCCTAGATGAAATTCAGATCTCTTTGGCCAAGTGGCAATGGCTAGCCATCAGCCAGTATGTGAAATATTTTGAAGCCATTTAATTTAGAAAGACCTCCTTTTACTTCAATGCAGCTGGGAAAAGAAACAAATAAAAAACCCCTACAACAACGAAAAATACATTCAGCACATAGCTGCAGTTGCTACCCCAAGACACATATGGTGGTCTTGACAACAGGTCAGATTTGACATCTCTGTATAGCAATTTTAAACATATGAGTCTAATCTGTTTTCCCACCTGAATCAGAAAAGCTCCATGCTGCTAGGTCAAAAGAATATAAATAGACAATAGTAAATAGGACTAATAATGTTGTAGCACTGGTACAACTCCTCTGAAAGTCAGCTCCGAAATCCATAGTTTAAAGACTAAAATGAGATCTGATAAAAGAAAAAGACATAAAAAAAAAGACTGAAGATCAATCTTTAAGTGGAATCTATGAACAGTGATCTATTTAGTCGATTAAAAGGAAAAGGAGCAATTCGGTACTCAAGTCTTCTCTCTCCTAGATGAAAAATTCAAGAACTCCATCCTGAGAAATATGTAACAACAGAAAATGAAGAAAGCTGAAATTAAACATGTTAGACTACAAGACAAAGCAAAATAAATGCTTTCTTAATGGTGAAATAGCTTAAAATCCACCCCACCCCCAAGAATCCTGCAGGTCACTGGAGTACATTTTACACACACACTGCAGTTTTGATATGGTGATAGAAACTTTTCTAAAAGAGAAAGTCTTTCCAAACAAAACTTCATGTAAAGGACTTGCAAAGCTTAATCAAGAAGCTGGCCTAGCTCATATGAAGTTCCTTTCACCATGCAATTGATCATTTGTTCTTGCAGGCTCATGGCAGAAAACTTCGCTGATCAGCAGGGAGCTAAAAATATATGTAGTTTTGTTACATCAAATCTGGTGTCAAGTCCAGACACTCTGCACTCTTCAAAGGCTGGGGTCTCAAAAAAAAAAAAAAAACCTCAACCTAAGCCATTATCAATCAAAGTAACAGTCGAAATTGTTACAATGATTTCCACAGATGCTAAAAAGATTCACTTCTGGAGGAGTGCATCCTCGCAGCTGTGTAATGCCTCAACACCAAAGCTTCCAGCTCTTTTAAAAACCTCGGAACAAGAAACCAGATGTGCTTTGCTAATAAATATTTCCTTTCAGGAATCTATAACATTAATGGAAACTGTAGACAGATATCACTTGGGGCCATTCTGAAATTTGGAAACGGGGTATCTGTCCCACCTGCATGGCTGATTTTGATTTTGCGCTTGAAGATCTCTTTCCCCAAAACACAGATTTAAAATTAATATTCCACCTGAAGAAAAAGTTGATACCCATTCTTAATGTTTCCCACTTTTTCCTTTTTCTTAAAAAAAAAAAAAAAAAAGGATGATGAAAATCTTTTTGGACAAGGTAACATACACAGGTATGTTGCTAGAATTTAAAAGACTTAACCTTCTTATCAATGTTATTATCTAAGCAACATACCTTTCTGTTTCTTGCTCCAGGAAGCAAAACATAGCAGTATCCCCTCTCCCTTTGCTCTCATACCAGACTGGACTTCTGCAAGAACAAATCCAGTCCCTTCCAGATATAAGCAAAATAGTGTCTTGGTTTTTTCAAATTAAGGACATCTTAAGAGAGCAGGGCCCCAAAAAGACTTTTTATTTTCTTTTAATCTGAACTGGAAAACAAACCAACCAGCCTTAGCAGAGGAAAACACAGCGACAGAGCCAGGTAACCCAGACAATGCACAATTAGTGCTGAAGGTGTCTTCAGCCATCACAGATCATTCCATGTAACATTAATTCATAAGTAATATATTGTCTTCCCTTACCATCACGCAACTTAGGTTCAGTCTCCCCTTCTTATATGAAGTACTTTGCAAGTTAAGAGTATGCAAGAATGCCAGGAACATAAAAGAAACATAAAACAGCTCAAGAGTAGTCTCACACCTTTGCACTGCGTCTTGTGAACCTACCAAACAATACTTTCTGCTACAGGGAATAAACTTCATTGATTTTCTTCACATTAAAAGGCCATTCCTGAAAACTGCTGTGACTGTGAAAGGAAGGCCAACAGAGTTCAGAAGGAGGGACTTTCTACATGCAGAATCCCAGAGAACTGAGTGGCTGCAGTGAATCACTGCAGACCAGCTCAGAACCCTTCTGATCTCTTTAGAGAAGCAACAAAAAAAAGGAAAAAGCCACGTGCCAGCAAGGTATGAGTAAAGATATTTCATTACTCTTCTCCACCATGTTGTCACCACATTGTTGATGTCTCCTTTGTTCTCAACAGCTCTCATCTAAGGCATCTGCTTTAACTGTTTCTGAGTATTTACTTCACTTTGTAGCACCTAGGAGTTGGGTGTCCTCATCACAGCACAGCAATCCACCAAGCCAGGTGATATCTAAATACAAGCAGCAAACGTACACCCAACTCCCCACCCTCAAAAAAAAAAAAGCAAGCTTTTTTCAAGGACATCATTCCTCTGAATGCCTCCACACTCCTGTGAAGAACAGGCCTTGAATCTTCATGTATAACACAGCTAACAAATGAACTGTCAGACAAAGCACTTCTACTTTGTAGTTACTGTTTCTACCCCCTCTCAGTCACACTCCAAATGCACTCTTCTCAGAAAACAAGACTTTTACCCAACAACTACAACTTTCTCAATTTGCTAAGGAAGAGACCTTAGCAAAAATAAACTGATTTTTTTTAGGATCTGGAAATTGAATTCATGTTAGGAATATATTATAAAACTGGTGTGGACAACTGTCTGTCATCAGTTACTTGTTCCCTGAAAAAAGGTTTTGAAAACATTACTTTTCATTTTCAGTCAGAGTATTATAATGAAAATTGTCAAAGCTGCACCCACTCAAAGATATTCTAGATCAACTTTGTCAATACTAAGAGTAACAACAAGGAAAGAGTTTGCTACTTCCCAGATGTCAAGAGGACATGAAGAAATAGTAAAGTTCTCACCAGGCCTCACAAGTGGCATATGGTTCCTTCTTTTCACACACATTATAGCTGTCATCTCCTGTTATACAACCATCTTCCTGTATTCAGTGAGAGCTCATGAGCTCGAGTTTGCTCACAAGCATCAACAGAAGTTACAGGACTTGCAAATATTACTGTCATATTAAAAAAATCCTATGCTGCATGAAGTAGTAGTTAAGATGTTGAGGCTACATCAGTTAGGCCTTCTAAGTTTTTGAAATTATCAGCTATAACTTAACATGAGTACACAAATGAGAGATTAAAAAAGAAAGGCTGAAAGAATTTCCACTCTGCAAGAGAACATTCATGCTGAAAAAGGGAGTTTACCTGGGTGAAGCACAAACCTCAGAACACAGGGGGTCTTTCTCTGGAAAGTAGACAAAATTATTTTATCTTCTAGTTAGCAGCCTCTGCCTTATTCTTTAGATGTAAGGAACACTTCATTTCTCCAATCTCACATTCACAGTCTCACATGCTACCAATTACCACCACAAGACAAGCATCATCATCATTCTGCAGACAGTTAAGGGAGACAGCTTTGCTCCAGGCCACAGTGAGTCAGTGGTAGAAGCAGGATCTAATCATCTCTCATTCCTCAGCTCCTTCCTTCAGACAGTAACTACTACTCCCACTGTCTTAAGAAATGGTATCTTGATTTGCCAAACTACAATTAAGAAGAAAGATCTAGAAACCATGAAACAAATAACTGCTAAAAACCTGCTGTTTAAGTAACTCAGTAAGTGCCTTGATAAAAAATAAGGGAATAAACCACTCTGTTTCTATGAAGCTAACTACAAAGATACTCTCTTGCCTGCAGTCACTGCATCTCTATCACAAATAAAGCATAAACTCAACAAACTCTTTGCTTGTCACTACAAGCCTGAGATGCACGCAGAAGGTCTTCTATGCTGCCTGCAAAAGGTGAACAATCACAATGCACACATTTCAAAGAAAAAAAAATTCTTCCCTCTCAGTTTTCCAAGTCTGACTACAGCTGTGGTATTTTTAGTACAACTTATGTCATAATTGGATGAAACTTGGGCAATTTGGTACTCAATGACAGCCATGGTTTCTTTCTGGTGACAATTTAGATGCAAGTCTGTTTTTGCAGTTCTTGCACCTGTATAATTCATTTGCAGGGGAGAAACAGGAAACTGGAAAACAAAGCAGCAAAGCCTAGTTCTGGGCAACACTGCACATTTAAAATGAAATTTTCTTTTTAAAAATGTAAAATACGCTGTTATTGAAAAAATGCTTTCAAGTCTTCGAAGATGACATTCCAACACACATTAAGATGGAAATTCCTTTGCAGATGACTGAGTTGACAAGGCTCTGCAATACTGATGTAGCACTAGAGCTTTTACCAAATGATTTAAAGCTTTGATGTGGCTCAGGCTTTATAAGATACCCTGACAGTGCAAAGTCTCTGCTGACAGAAATAGCAAGAGTTCCTTCAGCAGCAGACTTCAGCTGGTCCGTTTTAAACTGCAGTCTCCATGGCAGAATTTCCTCACCTGCATCAGTGTTCTGCTAGCAGCTAGCGCCAGAGAGCTTAGAGGGGTATCGGACACAGTGTTTAAAGCACTGCACACCAGACTACTTCCCCAGAGAGATGACAGAATTGAAAATAAGTAACACTTACTTTCATTGTCTCCAGAACAAGAGAAGAAAGCCTTTATCTGCTTTACTCATCAAGTAAAATACTGCAACTTAGATGAGACAAGTAACAAGCTAAATTAAAACAGTTTCAATAAATACTGCCTTGAAATAGTAACAGTTGCTTTCACAGCCTGTGTTGTTCCCGTGCTATGGAAATTGTGTACTTTTAGTGCAAGTAGAGGAAAAGAAAAAAAAAACAGAAAAAAAAGGTGGCAACTCTCAGCAATTTGTATGCTTGGGCATATTTTCCCTTTCATCTTTTCTGTCTGTTTCACTCCATTCCCTTCATTGCAGTGTTCCTGCTTTCTAGAGTTCCAGCTGCTATGAGAGAAACACCAGAAGTTATCCTTGTCTTCCAGCTATGACTGTCGACCTTTGTTTTCCCCATCTGCTACCAGTACAGCACCCTTGCACCCATAGATCATCTTACAGAACAAAGTTTGACTCAAGGCTTGAGCTACTTCTCTAACATGGTTTATTATTTACAACAGATAAAGTTAAGTTATATGTATTAATAAGCAAGTTAGACACACAAAGTCAGCTGCAGTGCTCCAATACCGACCTGTCTTTATTAAGCTTGTCCATCAATAAAAGCTGTCCTACAAGACAAAATGTACCTACCAGCAACAGTTTCCCAGAGGGCTGATGGCATTATAAAGGAAGAGTTTGTTTCTTCCCCTCAGCACTGCCCATGATTGTGGGACTCAGATTCAGTCAAAGAGAGAAACAGGAGTTTCTAGCCAGGCAGATGCCTGGGAAAGACCTAAATAAGAATGTAAATAATTCTTTATCTCTCTTGTTTTTCACATTGTTTATAATTAAATTCTATCACTGTGTGTCAAGCACTTTGAGCCAGTGCTGTAACTTGTTTTCACTCCAAAACCAATACATTTAGTCCACACAAAACTCTATATAAAAGAACAGTATATTTTAAATAAATCAAAGTCTTACTTTCACAGCCTTCTAAGTCAAGTCTCTTCATTCCCATCCTGTCTCAACAGCAACACATGATGATATACCTCTCAGCTCAAAAGTGTGAACACACACACTCACAAACCCATACACAATCATGTCTCCTCCTATTTGCCAAAAAGCCAACCAAGCCCTGAAGAGAAAGCCAGGGGCATAAGGGTAATCAGCCTACTGCTGCTCACTAAGAGGGATTTCTGTACAAGTCACTGAAGCTTTGCTGCTCCAGGATCCCAGAAAAAAACTGCCCTAGGAGGGGTGTGGGTCAATGAAGATTCTCTCTGGTCGGTAAATACCATTAGTACTTATTTCATACTGTCCCCTTAAAAGGCTGATGACCGTTCAAAGAGTGCCTGCCACGTACTAGTGGCCAGTTTGACAAAAGTCTGTGCTATCTTACCTTCCAGAGCAAGTAGGTGGTATTCAGACTGAAGCCTTTTTACAGAAGGATGCACAGGGTTTCCTAATAAATTATTTCATTACTTCCATAAAAAAATACTGTCTACTAATCAAGCAATACAGACAGATTACCAGGGGACAGAAGCTTCTATGAAAGCTTAATATTAGAAATGTCAACTAGAATCCCACTACTGAATAATTCAAAGCAAGAAAAGGTCTCTCTCACAGCTTGTCATCTGCTTTGAGCTACTCTTTGGCAACATGTAACAATCAGTTTCAGCAAAAGTGGCTGGGCTGAACACAGAATGAAGAGGCACACAGCAAAAACAAAACCCCATGAAATGAGAAGATACAATCTCACCCGCACAAAACTCATGTATGAACTCTATGGCTTGAATGAGAAGAAACCATCTTTAGACATGTCTGAAAAATTCAATGTACAATTGGAAGAGGATTCTCAATGCTCCTCTGCCCTACCAAAGTAGTTCAAAGTTTCAGAAATTAAATCATATTAATGTACTTTTTCAGACAAAAGCATAGTTTGACTAGAACAACAAGCAAGCTCTAACATAATTTCATATTCTGTAAGTGAAATATAAATGTAAAGTGAAAGAGTAATATCAAGTCTATATCTTTAAGTCCCAACATTTTCAGGCTTGAAATAAAATTATTCTTTCAACTTTCCAACACTGGTCAGATCGCTAAAGCTTTTTCTTTCTCAGTATCAGAGTGGTCTCACAGTAAGCAACAGAAAATGAACTAAGCAGCTTAAGAATTTGACCAATATTGGCTTAGTTATGTTGGCAAGTTCAGCAAAATCTGCTCTTCATATTGTGTCATAACAAAAGCTGAAGCAACTATTTGGTATGGAAGGAAAACTGATCTTAAATCTAACAACAGGAAGCAAATTAGGAGGAATTCTCTCAGATATTCTCCACTCTCTGCTGAAGATTTTGCTGAGATCTATCCAAGTTTCTCTCACCCTCCTCATAAAACAAAATCTTAAGTACTCTCTGCATAGCGCTCAGGACGTCATTGTTGGCAAAACTTCACCTTTATGAGAGAAACCAGTATTCCAGCAGCTTGTGGTACTAACGAGTTCTTTAAGAACATCCAGACGTGGGTTTGCAATTTAATTTAAAAACCTGTCACCAGTCTTTGTAAGCCTAAATAGGAAAGGTACCAATTACAAGAATTCCCCATTATTCTTTGACTGTTAACTTAGCAAGAGCATACACTAGTAAGAATTCCCAGGGACATGGAATACCATTCTTTCTCACTGAAGAGCTGCAGAGAAGCTGAAAGGAGTGGTTTTTCACTGCATTCCTTCTCTATTTCATTATTTCATTACTGAATTTCTCAAAGCAATCCCATTCTATTTTTTAATTTAAGCAGCTATATTTGGAGAGAAACCACACAATTATTTAACAAGGCCAGAACCATACACTCTATTCATTTTGTGTATCAGAGCGAGTGCAGTTACATTCTGAAGTGTAATCCACTCTCAATCTGGTTAAGACATCAGTACTTTCCCAAGTTTGTGTAAAAAGAAAATTACTTCTGGAAGTTCTGCTGAGTACTACACTATACACAACACAAAAAAACCCCACGATGTATGTTCATCAGGCTCCCCTGCCTTATAGAGGGCTGGAATCAACTGCTCCATGCCTGAATTTTTCAACTGGCCTGAAAGATTTGAGACAGCAAGGCAATTCCTCTTCTTCCAAATCTCAAACCCTTTCAACAGTCTAAAAATCCCTACAATGGATTCTTCAGCTACAAATGAAAGGTCTCAATTTGAAACACCAGAAGCAATAAAAACCCAAGAATAGACTGAAACAGCCTAGCTTAGAAGAAAAATCTTGTTCAAAAAAAATCATTCAGCTGAAGCCTACAAGTGACTTCCCATTTTTGCAGTAATGAAAACTAGACTTAAATTCCTGTCTTTAATAATAAATACCAAGGGACCCTCTTCCACAATAAATGCACATCAAACTCACTCATTTTGTAAGACTGCCTTACTTATTCAGCCAGAAATCATGCAGCAACTCCTCCTCTTGTTTTAAGATGAAATATCCCTTAGCCTACACAAAGTCCAACAGCTGCAGCATGAGAAAGAGTTTATCAGTGGCACCTGAAGCCTTCATGAAGCATAAATAATTTCCCAAACCTCCATGAAAGTTAATGAGATTCTAATATGGGCAAAACACGGCACTGGAGACATACCATGCAAGGAAGCTGGTTACACCTCAAAGCCTTTGCTGAATGCTCAAGTAAAGATGGAAATACAGGGATAGGACATACACATTCGAGAAAAGAAGATCTACAACCTGCCAAACACTCTGCCAATGGAACATCATCAATAAAATGGATATCTAAGAAGGCTCAAATTCAGGGGCAATACCAAGATGGTTTCTCATTCCCTTCTCCCAGCAACTCAAGACTTGAAACCCCAAATATTGCCTTTCAAAAGCTAAAAAAATAATAAAGGAAAAGGATATCCTTGTTTTCACTGTCATACTATATAAAAATAGCATTTTTGTATCCTATATGCAGTCTAAGTCCTCATTGTATCTCAGGGGAGCCAGAAGCTCAATGTTTGATACAACTGCTATCTTTCAAGAATACAGTTTCCAAACTACAATTCCACCAATTACATATATAGCAATATTTTCAATTGCTAGCAAAGTGATACAGAAGTTTTAGATTTTCACTGAAAGAGTAAAATACACACTGTCTCACAAAATTTTTATTTCAGCAGAATAGCAAAGTGCTAAAGCTGTTAACATTCCTCCCCTCACCAAAAATACATACAGCCCGACCTCTTCCACAGGAAGACAATTAAATTGCTTTACTCTTTCCTGAAAGTAGTTTAAATATTTTTATTGAGGTTTTCTAAAAATAATGCAGAATAAAGCAGATACTCTGTATGGAAAATATAAGCCCATACAGTTTGGCCATCTTAGCAGCAACTGCTATCTCTTAAAGAGGAAAGTTGTCTAACAAAGCAAACAAATGCAGGATCACTACCAGTTTTGACTTCACTGTACATAAAATGGAAAAATTTTAGTCCTTTAATCGCTTCAAAGATCCTACCTTCTTTCTTGCCATCCTAGCTATTTGCTGCAGAGGATGTAAATCCAGATATCGTGGTCTGTGTTTTATTAAAAAGCTTTCTCCATTTCTTTTTTTAACTTACGTGACAAAATCAAAACAGAAAAAAAGTAGGTATGAATCATACACCTTAAAAGAGACGGTCAGCCTTTGACTACCTAAAATAAAAGCAGAAGCCTCTTCAGAGACAAAAACTGCAGCTCATATACACCACTATGACACCTCAGCTGCCTCCAAGACTGATCACAAAAAGCTGTGTAGCACAGTCTCTACAGGAGGCGTCAGAACTATCTTAATATTACACCTGAGCCTCCTCTCAGAAGGGACCTCAAACAACTCCACAGTGCCAGCCCATGGAAAGGGAATAGACCTTGTCCAGCACAACACCTCCATCACCATCACAGCTCTTTCACAGGGCCATGGAGAACACCCTACAGTGCCTGCTCCTGCCAGCATCCTCACGAGAGCAATGATGCTTCCCTGCACTTGGATGCCTGGAAAAAGAAGAGATGCAGGTACAAAAAATCAGCCATTGCTCCTGTCAAACCTCATTATTTCCCCTCTTGGAGAAGTAAGGCAGAAGAAAATACGCTAGTGAACACCAAATGTTCTTTCAATCCTTCTTTGCTGAAACCGCATCCATTTCTCAAGGAACAAGACTTCCAGCCCTATGGTCAGTAACTTCTCAGGATAACTGATCAGCACTTCAGTGCTGCTGGGATAAGAGACCACAGCCAGGGACTGCACTCTCAGTGTTCTCACCCTGTCACAAAGCAGTCTGACGAGGAAGATTCTATTTCCAGGAACATTCCAGGACAAGAAGAAAAAGAAACAAACAAAACCAAAAGAACCCCATACCTCCTAACAACCAAACAAACTAAAAAAAAAAAAAAAATCCCATTCAGCAGTCCATCACAAGATATCTTTTACCTCTAAGCTAGCTGCTAGATTGCCAAAGCCCACAAATAACTACCATCAAAAACATAAAAAGTACAATTAGATAACCCTAGTAACTAAGCATCATTATAAAATCAGATCTACAGCTTAACTTTGACCTCCCAGGTTGGTGAGCAAGAACTAGATTACACCACTTTCTCCACTTCAGTCTGAAGGCCAAGCCCTCTCTTCTTCAAAGAGACAAATACTTGGAAGCTGTGATATTTTCAGGAAGCTGAGCTGCTTGCTGTAAAAAAAGCTGCTTAGCAGACTACACATTATCTTTTGGGAGGTGTGATGAAATACTCATTTTGGTCTTTGTAAGGCATCCATCATACCATGTGCATGCTCATTAGTTCTTGTACAGAGTAACAACTCAGGAAGAAAACCACAGAAGCAAAGCAGAGAAACCCAAATTCCCACCTATTACATCACTGTTGCAAATGCCATCAAGAACTGTTCTCCCCTTTTCCCCACACCACACTCTCCCTTGCAGCTCTAAGTACTAAACAAATGAATGGCTAAGATTTAAGGTACCAAAGAAATGTATGGATTGAACATCCCAGCTGTTTCTGGGAAGACAGATTCATCATGATGATGCCTGGTTACTGAGCAAAAAAAGTGGCTAGCAAAATCCATTGATGATTGGGAGCCTGAAGTCTGGGTGCTCGACTGTCCCAATACAGAACTTTTCCACATGAAACTACACATCAGGGACACAGGGACAGAATCATTCAAACAGAAACACATATTCGGTCAGGCCCAGACACAGAAGGAGTAAAAATATAGCTTTCTTATTGGCAATGCTACACACTATTTTTCACCTCACACACCTTCTCAAAATCAACAATAAAATAAACTTGTATGAGCTCCCATTATTTGAAGGACTAGACAAAGTCTAGTCCTGCTAGACAAAGGGGGAAGAGTAGACTGGAATAAACCAGTATCAAACTCTTCTGCATGGAGTGACAGCACAAGCGCTCTCTACAGCCTAGATGACTGCTGCTACCCAGGAAAGCAGCAGAAAATAGCTTACTTTAAGAACTCAAGTGTCTTCTTTTACCCTAGAGTAATTACAGAACATAGCAGACATTCATTCTGAAGAGGAGAGTACAATAGCTGTTTGTTACCATCAGCACTACAATTTAGCATTTATCTAAGCCTATCACACACAGAACAGACAGTAGAAAAAAGCTCAAGATAGAACTTGAAAGTACTAACTGTAAGAAATTACAGATGAAAATCCAAGCAAACACTAGGACTAAGGCTTGGCCCACAGCTCAGAATTTAACCACTCAGTAATCTATTAACTGAGCACATTTTTATCCAAGCTTCATCTAAGAACCATTAAGTGTAGCTGTCAGTGAATACACAGCAGAAAAAAAAAATTAAATCATTGTAGTCTACTGCTAGTAAGGAAAGCTGCATCTTACACAGCAGAGGCACAGGCTTTGTGAAGAGGAAGGGCACGAATGTGTTTAACATGAGAAACAATGTCATGAACTCACAAAGTCCATAACCAACATCATTAAGGTGCCTATGCCTGCATTTATTTTTTTTCTGCTGGGGGGCAGGTCTCACAAGTTTCTCCACACTGAAGCTCAATCTCTAATTTTAAGAAGCACAAGCAATTAACTTTCCATATCTTACCCAGGTAAGAAGCCCAGATTCCTTTCCTTCCCATACATCCTATAGCAGTGCTGATTTAGACTTTAGTAAATTAGCAATTTTAACACACTCAAACAAAGCGTGCCTCAATGTCTACTTTATTTTACAACCACTACCAAATTTACCCACAGATGGACTCAGATTGAGAAAACTGTTATCCCACACTGCCAGGCAGATTTTAGAAAAATCATACTCCATCTTCTTAAACAACATGTAGCATCTTAAGAGCTACTTTGTTTACATTAAAAACAACACTGAAAAGAACACAGACTGGTGTGAGCTCCCAGCTCCCTCCTTACTTGCATGCCCTTAGCTCCTGCAGAGGAGAGCAGAACAGCAACACTGATACACTGCACAGGAAATAGAAAAAAGCAGCAATCTATCCCATGCTTGGAAGATTTCTGTCCCATCTTCAGAGGACAACAGAAATAATAGGATTTCAGAAGCTACTCTACTACATCCCTGAGTAACCTCCCACTGAGAGACAGTAAGAGTTTCAAATAACTAATTCAAATAACATCAGTACATACTTCACACTTTCCTCTATTACAGAAACATGCGTAAAACATTTATAAACATTATTTCTAAATATATTCTGTTCCAAATGAGGAGACTAACTGTGCTACTTAATTTACTGTGGTAAGTATATTTAAGTCTCTAATTTTTAAAGACTGCACATTGGCTGAAGGAATGCAGATAGCTGAATACAAATACTTGTTTGGACTCGCGCAGAACAGCAACACATACCTTTCCAGAAGGGCACACTGGATTGAACATGTAATTAAAATCTCAACCCTAGCAGCACAAATAGACTAAAGCACTGTTCAAGTTACTCATGCTCAGTTTCGCAACTTTGACCCCTGAAGCCAGAAGTACATTCATGAAGGCAAACCAATTTTTCCAAACTGCCAGAAATACAAACACAAGTTTAAGCAAGCTTACGAATCCTGAATAATCACAGTACCCCCTCAGTCGAGGCTAATTTCTCCATCTCAGTTTCAAGTTTCAGCCCCTACATAGAAGGAAGAATTCTATTTCCACTTCCAGTGATTATACTTTTCAACAGATGGCCATAACAATGGTACCAATGACAGATAATTATTTCATTTTAACACTAGAAACATATTTTATGCAGAATTCAGACTTTCCCAGCCAAACTTTTCCTTCCACCAAAAATTCTAAAGCAATTTCCTGACAGAGAACACTCATACCCTTCAGGAGACAATTTTGACTGTATTTTGGCTATTCCTATGAAGAAATACAGTTAGAGCCAAATGACCTGCAGCTACAGCTCTTACTAAAACCTCCTAAAAACAGGTAAATTTTTCATTTTGTATTTCTAATAGAAGCTAGCACTTACAGCAGTATATAGATAGATAAGACCTTTAATCAAGTGCACTCCTTATGCTTTATTGCAGGTCCAGAACAAACTACTTCTGTACTTAATAATTCAGATCCCGAAGTTTTACAAGTGAACTGTGGCTCCCTATTAAATCCATACAAGGCTTATCTCCTCAGTGAACGAAAACACCATTAAAATGAGATGCTCAAGACAAGACTGCTGCTGCTCTGAAGTAATTTCTCAGAGAAAAAACTGAGGCTAAAAAGAGTCTGAGTAAGGAACCACGCATGTGAAATAATGCTCAGAACTGCAGGCTAGAAAGTACAGATTTTAAGAAGTTCCATGTGCTAGCAGCATGAACTGCAAGAGCCAGTCCCAGGTTCACTGGCAATTGCACTGGATTAAGATCACAGACACACTGGTGGGAGCAGAGGTCTGGAGGTCATTAGCACCCCCCTCATCCTCTCTGGGTGGCAAACAGCATGTCTCTCTGTAAGAAACAAGATCTGGGAGCTATCAGCACAACCAACAGCCTGTCCTCCTGGAAGCCATTTCTGGGCACCTGAACAACCAGGATGTGACTGGGATGAGCTTAGACTGCACTCAACCAACCTGACTGTATTCAAGGGACACAAGCAGACACATGTACAGGCAAAGGAAAAGCAGCGGATATTTCTCACTGCCGTTTTTGCAACACCTTTTGCTTGGTCTCCTGTAGCATCCTCAGCAAGTGATATGAACTAAGAGCACAATAACACCAGGTTCACAGCTTGAAATGAGTAGTACGAAACTCAACTGCTGACCGTCCCATTTCCATGGAAACAATTCCAAACTTCACCAAGTAAAACCTTGAATAACCTAATCTAACCAGACCTGTTCTGAGTTGGTAGTGAAACCAGCTGACACCCAGATACCTTCTTACCTAAGTTATAACATGATCGCTGCTTTGTGTTTTTAATTAAAGAAATCCCGAAATGTCTGTTGCAGCCTTTGTTTGATTTATGCTATGTTTCTGCCACCCTGCTGGTTTCAGCAGATGAAATGGACTAAGAGCCACGATAGAGGTACTATGGAAAAGGACAGTAACTGGTCTGCTTAAAATACTCACAAGTCTTTCTGAAACAAGCCTCAACACTTGACTTGTATTCTTAAGTCAAGAATATCAAACTTGGTTCCTATTGGAAATTAACAACAACAAAACACCCAAACAAAACCCTCAAAGATCTGCAGCTGAAGTGCTAAGACAAGAGAGAATACCACATTCATTACTGGGCTCTTGCAACAAATGCATTCTGTCAAATATGTCAAATACATTTAGACCAGGAATAGTATAGAAAAAAGGTCCCAAAACAGAGTTCATGCAGAAAACCAAAACAGAAACCAAAAATAAAAAGTCACCACAAAAAAAAAAAAATACCCTTAACTCTCTGCTTACTCAACAGAAGTAAGCTAGCATCCTGAAAGAGCAAAAATAAAAACAAGTTTCCATCTTGCTTTTAAATTGACAGCAATGCCTTATTGAGGTATCTAAAATTGAACAGACAACTTTAGTTCACCCTCTGTTTTGTTTGCATTAATTCCCACAGAGAGACTCTGGTGTAAGATTTTAAGCACCAGAAGAAAGAGAAGTAATGGCATCATTTGCTGGATGGAGGCCAGGATCTCATATATCCACTTAAGCTTGCATCTTTGGAGACAATGTTTGTTCTTACCATAATTGAGTAATGTTCTGTGCAATGAGGTGAATCAATTATGTTCACCACTAAACAGAAAAGCTTAAGTATTCTCTCAAGAGCTTAAAAAATTGTACAATGGCACCTTCAAAATACTATTTATTCTTCTCTTTTAAATAAGTAACACCATTTTGATTCAATTTCTGCTCTTCCTGAAAACTCCTCAGCTTACAAACCCATGAAATGCACTCAGGTTTTAACCCAGCAGGGCCTGGCAGCCAGGACTCTCTATTTTTATGTTTATACTTCAGTTCCTGATGGAGTAATTTATGTTAAGGGTAGCATCAGATAAAACTGCCATCTAAGCCTTTGCTAAGGTATTAAGGAAATTAACAGGGAACAATCATCATCTCAGACATCAGTGTCACTTTTAAAAGGAAAATTTTAATCACGTATATGAAGAAAAGTATAAATTCTCTAAGGTCAATGGCTTTATAACATTTTAGAGGTTAATCCTCAATGTTGGCTGTAAAATTGGCTCATTACTTTGGAATGCAGATACAAATTGAACAAAACCACTGCAACAGGCTGCTGATAAGGTGCCATCTTCTGTACTTCTTACTATAGGATACATAGGTTGCCTTACTCAGAAAATAAAGACAAACTGAAGACAGATTTCTGCACTCAGTAATACATCCCAATTAAAATCTATTTTTGTTTAGTCACAGAAGCCAGTGAGTACCAATATTAGAGTGTTTTCTGGCACCATCCCACAGATATGAATTAAGCCTCACATACTGCAAATGGATACAGGTAGGCTTATTTTTGGACCATTTTATAGCTAGAAAAAACAACAAGGCACACAAGTACTTCAACCTATGCATATTCAAATGTTTGGTATGTTTTGAGCTTTTCCATAAATAAAGACTGATTTCACCTGTAATTAGATTAATTATCATTACAATCAAAACTACCAAATAAAGCCAGTGTAATTTCTATCACAGTGAATACCCAATTCTGCAAACTAATGAACACAACTTGTTTACCTATTTACCACACCTTACTGAAGATATTGTGCTTACTCATGCTATCCAAGGTAAGACAAATCTCAAACATGGCTTTAGAAAGATTAAAGAACCTCTTAATAAAACTTGTGTAAGCTTAACGCATTTTAAAGAATATGCATAACATTTGTAAGATAAAACAAAGAGTAACTACTTGGAAGTAAATCCCAAGCCACATGGATTTAGCCTCCATTTCTGACAATGATATTATTTACATAATTGAAAATCAAAATAAAAGGCAATCCCCTACTAATCTTATTAAAATTAAAAACTACCTGGACAGGGTCCTCCAGAGAAGTCATATAATATGCAGTGCTTTTTGTAAGAATGCAAAGTTACTTTATTTTAGATCATACAGTTGACGATTCTGCTATTAAACTCCATCTCCTGTTGATATTTTTAAGCAGTAAAAATGAAGAAAAATAACTCTATGGGAGATGCTGCGACAGAAAATGGACTTCATTAGGAATGACTCACAGCACACCTCTCAACTCCCCTTACTTCAATAAAACAGCTGCAGAACAGGAGAGGACCTACAAGAGCCATGAGCAAGAGAATGATCCTTGCAGCTCAAATTATTGCTGCAAAAGCAGCAGAATGCTTTTACAAGGTTTTCCAATGTTCCACAAAGTTATTTCAGATCTCCTTGGGATACTTGTTCTTCAACACTGAAATAGTTAATATCTTTTAAAGGCAAAACACCATATTCTAAAAATACCAAGAAATTAATCCACTGACATAGAAAGTTTTATTTAAAACAGCTTGAAAGCAACTTTGCACACAAATGTACTAATTTGGACACAAAATATATATCCACACAGAGCTGCTGCTGAATCTTAACTTCCAATTCACAAGAGACCTAATTTGCAATTCAGCAATACAAACATTAGAAACCTGGAAAGATACTTTTCTCACTAACATGCAGCTTTCACAATCTAAGTTATGAGCTTAGATTATTAGGAGTTTATTATTAGATAGCCTTTACATATATAAATCTGGGCAAAAGACCCACCACTGACAAGTTCTTAGAACTCTAACAACGCCTCTGAACTAGATTTGTTTAATCCAGCATCCCATTTTCCCCCAGCTCCACACACACAAATGGTACTCCACTTGCTTTCTATTCTTTGAAAAGCCTCAACAGTCTGGTCTAATTCTGCTTCCAATTCTTCCTGCACTATATTCAACCCACTTCCATACAAACATATGGAGAAGTCTGCCTTCAGAAACCCAAGTACCATACCCTTGGCTTTTTCTGTGCAGCGCCTCCACCTCCTATGCAACCTTTGATTACAACAATTTACTTCTTTCCAACTCTTGAGTTTTTCACGCAGTCTCATGAGTGAACTCATCCTTTCAGCTGACAAAGTCATCACTCACCCACCAAATAGTTTTGTCCCACTTAATGTTTCATTAATGTAACAGAAATTTAGAACCCAGTTGGAAACCTTTCTCATGGCTATGGGCTCCTCCTGAGCCCATAGCCTCAAAGTGGCATCTGCTGTCACACTGGTAAAAAAGGATAACATTTTAAGCTCCAAGTGAATCCAGCAGAAAAAGACAGTAAAATATATTTCACTTCATTGGACCTTTGAACAAAAATTCAAGAGCCTCATTAGAGACAGGTTTACTGTGAAATACCTGCCATTACCCTCTACAGACAGAAGATACCTAGACAAAAAGGATAAGCCAAACTAGACAAACCATGGAATAAAGAAATATCCTGAAACCACAAAGTCTTATTATTACCTACAGCAGTATTTATGAAACTGAACCTTCTCCCTGTTTGCCTATAGAAGAGGACTCTAGGTACCCTACCTGAAGTCCAACATCCAAAGTATTCCAAGCTTCCAATTATCTACATAACTTACTTATCATTAAAAGCTGTCTCTGCAGCAACAGAAGAATTATGTGTTCCCAGGTGACTCAGAAAGGTCAGAGACCTAAACATGAGCAAGGCAACCAAAGTTACCTGATTTTAACATCGTAGTTTTACACTTGTATTTTTGCTCCTCCATAAGTAAAAATATATACACATATTATTTTACCCATTCTAAGATAGATACAGTGGCAGGGTGCTACAAATTTTCCCCATCCATTACTACATTTCAGGAAGTAATTTCAATTTTCCTTCCTAGCACTGTTCTGGTACACTTCAATGCCCTCAGACTGTACAAGAAACCAAAACTACACTGGCGGACAAGGGAGTGAAGAGTAAGTAAAACACAAAATTAATAATCAATTGCTTCTTGTAATTATGGCAAAAAGAAACAGCAGAAGTGAACTATGAAATACAGGTGGTTAATATATGACAGTAGCTATAAGTTAAAGAGAGCAAATCTGCAAGCAAATCTGATATTTTAATGCTTTCAGATATGTTTCTTCTAGCAGGGATATCAGAAACACCCACAAAAGAATTCAGATATAAAATCTGACTTTCCGGGTTCACTCACTTCAGGGAAGTTTTAATACACATTTTCCTATCCTTTACAGCTTGATCTGTTATTGACTAAAGAGCAGCTGACTGGGCTTACAGCAGTGAAAAGCAACTGTGCTTGTGGTGACCATGAGACAATGGAGCTGAACATCCTGATGGGAGTGAGGAAGCAAAGCAGCAGGGTAGGTACTCAAATACATGAAAGCAGACTCTGGCTTATTCAAGAAGGCTGTAGGAGGAACACCCTGGCAGACACTGCTGAAGCTATGTTTAATAGGGTAGAACTCATCCCACTGCCAGCAGAAAAAGTCACATTCATTTCTTCTCTAGGAGAAAAAGCTTCAAAACCATGGTTTTAAATAGGAAATAACTGCTAAGAAGTGGTGCAGCACTGAAAGTTGATGCCAAGCATCTATGGAAGAGTATAATATGCACAAACTAATGTTTCCTTTTCTCCCTACACAATTCATTTGTCTCCAAGGCAGATTCTGCAAATCTCATTACAGGAAGTAGTTGAGAAACTCTGAGATAGACATACCCTTTAAAAATGCTCATTTACAGAGTAAAATCACATTTATTTTCCTTACATTGCAGTTCTCAGTTCACAGATGACTGAAACAACCTTGTATTAGATAGGATGAAAGCACCGAGTTTTGGATTGTATTCAACCTCAAGCATTTAGGCGTAGATCAAATCCTCCCCAAACTCCATTTTGCTAGCATCTAAAGTCACCTCAACTTCAGCTTTGTAAATTCCATTCTCAATTACTTGAAGCAGTCCTTTTCTATGATAGGCACCTACATTCAAGGAAAAGAACATTGATCTCCAGTAAATCCTGTACTTTTGAGGGGATCAATACAACACATGTTTTGTTTCCCATTATATATGAAAACTTTAATATAGCCTTAGGAGAGCACTTCCTTCTAAAAATAGAGCTCATCATGTAGATCAGTGAGGAAAAAGGGACAAGGTAACACAGACATCCCTTTTTCTTTCGCCCTCCCCAACTCATATTTATGCTTAAATATGTTTCTCTCTTAGCATTAGAATCTTAGCATAAGAACAGGTAACAGCCACCAATTTGTTTTGGCTATAGCCTGAAGGTGAATTTCAAGGAAGGCAATAAAGCATTGTTCTAGAAATTTTAACAAACCAACCCAGCTTCTTCCAAAACTGTGTCTGAACACACACTGTCCTATTAAAACACAGATGCCCAAGCTACCCTCTTAGCCAAGTAGGCTGTTCTCTAGCCATGATTCTAGGAGAACACATAAGCACAGAACATACCCAGCAGCGCTTGTGTAAGTACCACTACACTGCAGACAGAGAAACCTTCTTGAATATCTCATATTACATTTGTCTTACATATAAGCAAGCATATCTGATGAGTATAACAACCACCCATTTTTAATTTGTGTTTTAAAATATGTATTTTACAGCCAATATGTTCTACTCTGGAAGTCAACTCTCTGTGTGAACATTTTACACGCATGTCAACAGAATTGCTGCGAAAGGGGTTACATAGCTGTTTCATATGCCAACACCAGCTAGTAACTGGACAGCTTACTCAGTAACTGGTCAGCTTACACAAGCTGATTAATTTTAGACAAACCTCAGCAAGGCAATATTGCCCAAAATAAGGCTCTTTTAATCCCTCCCTGAAAAGTCCCCATGCCACAAATACCACCCAGACACATAGAAGAAATATGGAATTCCAAAATATCCAAGAGACTCCTTCTTCCCACTGCCATTTTCTATCTGGTGGTCCACTTGCTTTGTCAGCAAGGCAGGCCACCAGGACCTTTTGCCTCAAGAACAAACACACTCCACAAAGCAAAAGGATTTCTCTCCAAACATTTTGGCCACCTGCACAGTGGAAGAACTGAGTGGGGAAAAAATACCGGTTAAAAACACTCCGTTTTAATCAACCTCCTAAAATCGTACCATTTTCATGGTGTCATGCCACTAATTTCTGCTACTTTTGAATACTTCCTACTGACCTCTGGATTTGGGGGATGCCAGTGACATGTCAACATGATACTACCACTACAGTGCAAGTCACCCTCAAGCGATTTTCTAATCTGCACCAAGTGCTACTTTGGATGGATTGTTTTGTTTATGCCTGGAGCTTAAGTCTTTAAAAGTTATGCAAGTTAGGGCATCCAGGCTTAACCTTCAATTTTTGGTTCAAAAGCGCAGTCTTCTTGATTTCAAATTCTTCCACATCACTGGTGGACAATTTTTATCAGTCATTTGTAAGTTTTGAAAATGTTTTCTTTAGCTGTAACACATCATATAATACTCTACAGTAAGAAAGCTTCCTGCAGAGTAAAGCATAATTCAAAACACCAATTACACAATTAGCAAATCTCTGCAAACTGACAGCCCAGCATCAGGTAGGGAAAACAAAGAGAAAATCAACCTTCTCCTCGTAAGTTTCTTAAAAATAAGAAGGTAAGTTTCTTTTACCTATCATACTGATACAGTTCCCTTTGTTTTGGACAATAAGTTTTATATGTGCAGCCTTTATACACATTTTACGATTCCTATACAAAAAAAACTAATTGACAGAAAGGTCTCTAATTTAAATAACAAGATACTGTGGAATTTGTGTTCCAGCTTCGTTCCTTTGTATCCCCACAGAAGTTGGTCAGTGAACTGCACACAACTTGTCTTTTTTCTTCCATCCAGCCATTAAAATAAACAAAGGTGAAAGAGACTAGAGTTTCAAGTCTTTGATTTATTAGTGCTAAAGTTACATTATTATCATACTAAATACAGAATAACAGCAGAGGTTCAACATATTACTAACTGTATCCTGTAATAGGTGGATTGGATGGTATGTAGCAGGAGTCGTGGGAGGACCCTCACTGAATAAGGTCTCATGTAAATATTTGGACATTTATTTTTAAGAAGGCTTAAGTTAGATGTCTGTGAGAATTCAACAAATGTTAGAGATACAGGCAAAGGCCTTATTTTAGATACTTCAAAAAAAAGGTTTTTAAGATGTTATAAAAACAATGTCACATCAGTACCTTCTGATTTTGCAGTGACCATTATACCAAACCCTTTTAAAAACAAAATGCCCACACACAAAGAGTGCACAGCTTGATAGCACTACTCCTTGGTCAGATGTACAAAAGATGCCCAGAGACACACGTAAATGGTACTGACACATTCATTTATCTTAAGACTTTTCTGTAGCCCTCAAGTGCCAATAAGGCAAAAAGGAGATGCTAAGAAGAACTGCTTCCTGAAAGCTACAGAACTGATCCCCAAAACCATGTTTTTCAGACTCAGTGGCTTACAGAAATTAGGATGAAAGAACTTGCCTATGGAAGGCAACCCTGAAAGTGCATGTCCTGGTGAGCAGCATTAGGCCCATGCAAACTGCACCAAGCTCAAAAGGCATCTTTTGTGTGATATCAAAGCAAGGCCTTGTTACTGCAACTGAAGGTAGGAAATTAAAAGAGTAATAAACAAAAAATTTAAAAACTAATTAAAAAAAAAGAGTCATCAAAACAAAATTCATCCATTATAAAGATTAACCAATCTTGAAAAAAAAGTACATCATATTACTCCACAGGGAGGAGTAAAAGAGCTAACAGAGCACAGAAGTGTTACACATGCCACAGTGAAAACCAAACCAGCATGGCTAAATACACCCACCCATTCAGCCAAAGCAAGATCCCGCCTTTCAAAAGTTTTATCCCATTCCCACTCATTTCTACAGGCTTGAAGACATAGCAAGGAATAACTATCCTTTCAAGACACAGACAACATATACTTCACTTAACCATGCCCAGCAGCCTAGCAAGAACAAGACAGGGTGTTCTTTCAATGCAGATTCAGAAAAGCTGAGCACAAAGCCCCACCTAAACCCAGAACTTGCAATAGTGCCTACTTCAGGAAGCTTTCTAGAAGAAATGTAATAGAGCGCTCTCTTCAGTACAGAAATCCCTTGAAAGAAAACAGATTTCATTTTCATTCAGCCCAGAAAGCCCTTTGGCACTCAAGGGTCAGAGGTGCCTGAAGCTCTGCAACCAGTGACTGACTCCCCAGAGCCACCAAGAACACTGGTTCAGGACAGCACATTATAAACCACCAACTGAGAACCCTCCCCTTGCTGCAAACAAATCTGCTTTATTTTAGAAAAGGCATATCCGTTCTTCCACACTAATTAATAATTAGTAATTTTTAACAGGCAATAGGGCAATGGAATTGGCAGAGCACTATGTACTGCCTCCCCCCTCAGGAAATTCTGTATTTGTTCTCTGCATGTCCCCCTGCCTGTCCCTAAAACCACGACAACAATGACCTTGCCCATGACCACTTTTTTTCCCCTGCAGTAGAAAGTATACACAGCCCAAAAAAAAGCTAAAATTCAAAAAATCATAAATATTTTATCTCAGTCATCTAGATAACTGCATCTGAGCTTGAAAGCAACACTATAAAGTATGATTAAGGTTTAAACAAAAATTAGAGCCAACACACTTGATTGGTAGTATTTACCTACCTTGTTATGAAGCCATGTAGAAATAAAGTTTAAAAATTAAAGATGTTAAAAGACAACTTGTTTTCTTTATGTTTTATTAAGGACCAGAAATAATTTCTACCTTTCAAACCCTACCCAGCCCCCTCCATTTTTTCTTCTAGAATTTATATTTAGAATCTTCAAATTCTGTATTTTTTTTTTTCCATGGAAAAGTGAAGAAAATGGAAGAGCTGAGTCCTTCAAACAACAACTTGATTCCTCAGCAAATCAGGTTTCTGGAAAAGCGCTCCAATGATTTCTTGCAACTAGATTACGAGTCAACAGGAAAACAAGGGATTTGTGGCTACTGAACTTTTGGATTATTTAGCCAGTAATTTGCTAATGCAAGCTATTATAAATTCCAACATCAGGGCCACATGAAACATCTGTTTTGGTACTTACAACCCACATGCACAGCTCATGTCCAGTCACTTAAAATGGAAGACTGCTTGACTTCTTTAGATAATGGTGTGACAGCCCAGCATCATGTCCAGCCAATTTGTTGGAAGGTTTCCTTGGAAGAAAGTGTCCACCCACAGAGTGCAGAAACCAAAAGGCTACTGCTCTTGTTACTCTCCATAATGTTAGAGTCATACCACAGAATAAAGAGAACTCCCAATAGAAGGGCAAAAACCCAGGGGTTTCTAGGTGTACTACAAAAATGAAAGGGAAGAGGAAAAAAGTAATTCAGCATTTTCCCCTGTAGTTTTAAGGTCAAAACTATGGAAGAAATGTGTATGCTAAAATGTTTCTCACTATTGTTAGGAATGCAGAGGGGAAAATATCAGGTGCCACAGTTTGCCATCTTGTCCAAAGCCCTTCTAAACAATTTTTCATCTCAAAATACTTAAGAAAAAGTTAAACATAATTAAAAAAAAAACACCAAACAAAAGCTGACAACATGGTGTATCCACTAGAGTTGTCTTCACAGTTTTTTCATCACAAAAATATGTGAGCCAGAAGAAGAACATGGAACTGTTGCTTCAGTAAGATTATACAGTTTTATCTTGTATGGACATGAGAATCCAAGAGGAATTTTGGGTCTCAAGTAAATCAGTCTTTTACAGTCATCATAAAATGCAAACTCTGAAGACCTGTGAATGAATATATGACTGTATTTTCCAATTTCAAGGGTTTAAAGTAGAAATATTAAAATATTTTCAAGAAAGGTGCTACACAGTAACTATAACAGTTTTAAAACTCACAAGGAAACTGAAAGAAAGGACAGAAGTTTGCCAGGTGACAGAACATAACAACATAACTTCGATCTGACTGTCCTGATTTGACCCAGGTTTGCTACTAGTTTGCATGTTATGCTCTTGCAAAAGACAGTACGATGTTGACATTAAAAGTGAAACAATGACAGATAACTATTATCACCATAATAAAATGTCTAAGTGGTGGCTAAGTTGAACAGGACCAGAGGGAAATTCCAAAGCCTAATTTTATCCTCTTAAGTATCTAGATATATAGACATGTTTGCAAAAATATTTTCCATTCACATGATGGCTACAGTATTAATTACTATCTTACAACATTCTGCTAAACACACACACACAAAGGTATATGTTTCAACAGAGTAAATTCTACACCACTGACTGTGGGGAAATGAGACACACAAGTAGTAGCTTTGACTGTAAAACGTCCACACAGGAATAAGCCTTTGACTCCTAGTTTACCCGTGTGATAGGTCCCCAATACCAGATCATAAAGGCAGAGGGAACAAGACAATCCTATGGAGACAGGTACTTTCAGGTGACAGTATGTTGCATAAAGCATCTTGTGGCAAGTGTTCGATTTGCTTATGTAAGCCAGAAGCTAAACAAAAAAACTTAGCATGACAATATATCAGTCAGCTCTTGAGTATTCATCTACTCACAATGCTAACAGCTAGGAGGAGCAATAGCATAAGCACACGTTCCAACACCCCTTTTTGTAGCAGCAATCATCAACTCAACAGAACATGCAATCATAATTAAGAAAAGATAGGAATTACACTTGCTGTGTAACCCTGCCCTCCTCTTACAGTACTGTCAGACTTTCAAAGATAGTTACCTTAACTTTAATATCCTGTATTCTGGAAGGTGAAACAAGCTAATTTCAAAACAGTCAAGTTCCTCTTAATGCTCTTTTTATCTCCATTGTCCACTCTGCTTCAACAGCAACCCATAATTTGCACTCATTTCCAAGTGATGCCAACGCACTTCTTGGGCTGCCTGGCAACAGGAGTTTTACTTGTAAATCTCCCCTCCACTGACACACTCCCCTCCTCCAGTACTCAAGAATGTGTGGAATAGCTGAAGCTATTTATCTTCATTTTGCTGAAGACTTTCACAAGGTGTTGAAAAAATACCAGAAAACCAACCTTGAAGCAAATCTGTGCTTGCATGCACTTTTTAGTCTTGTTATGAAATTAGGTTCACAAAGTAAGTTTAAGTAGTGACCTTCTAACTTTGAAGAGATTAAAACCTTACACATAATGTGCAACTTTATACATACAGGCAAGCAGAAGGTTTTTAATATAAATCTGTAAAAAGTAAAGCTGCCACAGTACTTTTAGAGCTTAAAATGGTAAGCTGTTCTAAAAGGAAAGCTGCCATGGATATTCAGCACCAGTATTTATAATAGAACAGAGAATTCAAAACTCAAAGTTTGAAAGTTGGGGAGGAAAAAGCAATATGAAGAGGCTATCTACCAGCAACAATTTTTCACTCATTGCTTCCTTGCTTTTCCTAGAACAATCCAGACACTTGGCACTACTTTCTCAGTTGCACGTGTGGTAACCAGTGCCATAATCTATATGTTTATGTTCCTAACAGACCATGATCCAGAACCAATGATACCATGGGAAAGTTCACAAGACTTGTAATCTCATGAAAAGTAATTCAGACTGATCTGTAAAACTTGCAAGCTAGAGCACGGAAAGAGAAAAGGACAAAAGCAGCCAAAATATTCACTGATGGAGCAATAAGCACAATGCTTTTCCTTATAGAAACTACAAAGGAACAGAATGAAACTCAAAAATATACTGCAGTTTTCAGGAGAACAGGAAGCTGTTCTACAAAAACATCAGAGTTTCAAATTAAGTCTCGCACCAGGGTAATGCTTAAGTCCTACACATACCAGGACCCCAATAAAGGTGGAACCTTATAAAGGTGATTACTCAGCTTTAAGGTAATCCAAGTTTAAAACATTATTTTTAAGGGTACATTGGCTTGCAGGTTTTATACCACAGCACAAAAACACGTACTTCGCCACATGCTATGAGCTAGACACAAACTTTGGGTTCCCCACCTCCAATTCAGTTTCCAGATGAAACATGTTAGATGTAGCCCACCGTGCCCACATAAAAAGCTTTTTATCTATGGACTTTCTTGCCATTCAGGTACCAAATAGCATGTATCCAATGTTCTGTCAAGCACTTCTCTCTCCATTTTGCAACAGACAATCCAGAGACTTGTTAACAAGCAAATACCAGGAGGATCTGTACCACCCCAAATCTGTTTGGTGAAAATGGCAACTTGCCCAAATCCTGCTATACTCATCCTAAAGAGCTGTGTGCTTTCCTCAGTGCCTCAGCTGTACCAGCAGAAAACCCACACCAATATGCTACTTTCCCTTTTCCAATGCCCTTTACACGTGTCAGTAATGCCTATCACTGTGGTATCTAGCTATAAAGATTAGATACCACAGATCAGCGATGTGAGACAGCTCCTGAGAAGTGAAATGAGTACTTAAGTTTGCAGAGCATTTGATAGTTTTGACTAGTAGCTTTCATTTAGTAATTGTTTTCTCAGTTTTCTTTCACCTTCTTGTCCCCCCTCTCTCTCCCCTTCCCCAACCAAAGCAAAGCCAGTGTTAGCAGCCTTCTTCTCACCAGGCAGCAAATACACTTCCTCATCTCCTCCTTGAGAGACCATTAGCAACATTCTATGGACAACAAACATATTGGCTAGGGAATTAAAACTCAAATAGAAAAAGAATTATTTTAACTTGAGCAAGTTAAATGTAAGTAGCCAGCTACCACATGCCACCATAGAGTTTTCCTCACCAAACTCAGCACTTCAGAATATCTAAGATTACACGTGCTAGCAAAAAAGTACTAATCTATCCCTGTTCAGACAAATCCAAACATACCAAAGGATTCAGCTATCTTGGGGCTGTGGACTGTGAACTTCTCATGATTCTTTGCTCTTTCTCAAGAGCTGCCAAGTGTATAAACTGTTCCCATTATTTACTCACAGATTAACAGTTGGTAAATTGGTCCCAGGGAATTGCTGAAGAATTTTCCTTATAACCATTTCCCTTGCTTACAAAAAAAAAAAAAAAAAAAAAAAAAAAAAAAAAAAAGCCAACCACACAGCCTTCCACCCCCAACCCCCAACCCTGAATGAATGTGAGAACTTCCTGCACTCAGAACAGCATGAATAGACCTGGCAAGTAGTCAGGGAGATAGTACAGGCCCATGAATACTCTGAATTCAGCTTCTGTGCTGCCGCTAAATTAAAGGAATTCAGGAGCCTCACAAAGGCTTGGTTATTTAATTATATTATAAAATAAAAGGCTGAATCTATTAGACAGCATACGAAAGAAACCCTTTCCCCAAGTGCCTGCGCAGAACAAGCAGCCCCAGTGACTCTGCCTAACCTTCTCCCTCTCCTCAGGGTGATGTCACTGCCACACTGCTGCCAGATCCAGCAGAGCTGCTGATAGTTGCAGAGCACTGCCCTACCTGCAGGCAAGAGTCCCCACCAGCCAGCCTGAGACAAGCCGTGCTTCTCTACCATATGGGGCTTTTACCTTTGCTCTTCACTCACCATGAGACTCGAGATGCTTGCAAGCAAGCTACAACTGTATTTATCTCTGTTAACTGGATGAACTCGCACGTCAGCATTCAAACCCTTTTTTCACTTCAAGTGCCTTCAGTAAAAAACAAAGCATGCACATTAATAAGAGCAACAACTACCAGTAACCAGCAAGACGCAAAAACTCTTTCTTCCCCCATCATGTATATCACCTTCCCCCGCTTTATAAACACCAAGGAACAAATGCACTCAGCAATTTGCCTTACAGGTCATTAGGAAACAAAGTCAGAGCAGCTTCCTCTAACTGAGGACTCTGTTGTTCATCAAATCTCTCAACAGCCTCACATACACACAGGAAAATGGATAGGGCAAGAATAGTACACAGAAGGAAAGACCAAAATGACCCAGAGCACCGTGCACTCATTTTTACAGTTCAGCTGGCCATGCTTGCGATCTGGGAACCCAGGCTGGTACACGTGAGACAGCAGCACCTCACCCTTATGCCTTGCCAGAAAGGCGACAGCCCTACATCTCATCAAATCACAGTGAAATGCTCAGGGCAGTGGCCATGCTGGCACAGCCTAATGAGACCTGCAACCAGCTACCACCATGCTTTTCACCACCAAGGGAAGCAAATATTCCCATCCAGAGCAAAACCACCAGGTGTGCCTGCCTGCAGACAGTCCCACAGGGCTGTATTCTCCTCAGCATCAGCTGCCAAAAGGACAACTGTAACTCCAGTGTGGAGACGTAAATGCACAAGAGAGCCCAAAAAGATGGAACAGGATGTTTATGCATGAATGATAAGACAAGGTTTGTCTAATATTTCATTAGGAAAGTAAGGGTATTTCCCCTATGGATGAAGACATCGTTACAGTCAGACATTTCTGCTACAAAAAGGTTGGTGGGATTATAAAAATAAAAAGTTGATATAAAGACTTTAGGCCACAGCATTGGTTTTAGTATGGACATCTACATTAAGTATAAAAGTTAGACATTAGTCTCCAACCATCTTCAGACAACTATGTATTTTGCAGCAGAATAGTCACATCTACAGAGAACAGTCCAAAGGATTTTCAACTGCTGTACATGAAAATTAGTGGATACAAGCTAAAGTAAAACCTGAATGTGAAAAATGCGAAGAAAATGTGAAGAGAAAGACCAGTGCAACCAGAAATCCATAGTGCCAAGGTACAATTGCCAAGGAAGCTACTGAAGAGCATGTTAAATACCATCTCTAATTAAGGATTACCTACGCACACAGTAACAGAATAATACCACTTGTGGAAAGGCAATTCCACAACTCCAATTGCAACATAGTTAAGAATATCACAAAAACACAGAGATGCAAGAACAGCTCACCTCTACAAAAATTACAGTTGTTCTTGTTTCACCAGGGACAAGGACATACAGAATTATAGAATATTCTGAGTTGTAAGGGACCCACAAGGGTCACTGAAGTCCAACTCCTGACCCAGCACACAACAGCCCCAAGAATCACATCATGTCTCTGAAAACGTTGTCCAAACACTTCCTGAGCAGGCAGGCCTGGTGCCATGACCACTTCTCCAGGGAGCCTGTTCGAGTGTCCAACCACATTCTAGTGGTTTCCTAACATCCAGCCTAAACCTCCCCTGACACAGCTTCATGACATTCCCTTGGGTCTTGTCACTGGTCGCCACAGAGGAGATCAGTCCCTGCCTTTCAACTTCTCCTTGGGAGGAAGCTGTAGGCTGCAATGAGGTTTCCCCCTCAGTCTCCTCTTCTCCAGGCTGAACAAACTAAGTTGATCTCAGCTGCTCCTCCTAAGGTTCCCCTCTAGATGCTTCACCATCTTTTGAATTCTTTTCAATGGATTGTAATATTTCTTATACTGCGGTGCCCAAAACTGCACAAAATATTCAAGGTGAGGCTGCACCAGTGCAGAGCAGAGCAGGCCAATCCCTCCCTCAGCTGGATGGTGGTGATGTGCCTGACACACCTCAGGATGTTGTTAAGCCCTTTTGGCTGCAAAGGCACACTGCTGACTCATATTCTACTTGTCATCGACCAGGATCCCCAGATCTCTGTGAGGTTTCTTTTCAACTTCTCATTCCCCAGGTAGGGTGTGCATCCAGGGTTCCCACATTCCAGGTGCAGAATCTGGCATTTGCCCCATAGAAATTCATATGGTTGGCATGCAATCCTCTTCTGGACAGAAGTCTGAACACTGAGATCCCTGCCTACTAGGAATCCTACCTTTTTCAAGTTTATGAAAGAAGACTAGACTTTCCCTGTACAACACTCCTAGCAGCACTTTCATTCACAATTTAGAAAGGACAATAATTGTTAACTGCATGTTTTATTTACCTTGTCTAGCTGATCATGCCTAGCTTAGCTGGTGACAGCAAACATGAGAGCAGTGCCAAATGCTAAATCTCCTCCATGTCTGCTGTACATATTCCTAAAAAAGCAGAAGCTTTAAGGATGTGCTGCATGTAATACGACTGTTTACATGTCAGTCTAATGCTAAAGAATCAGTACATCCAACTCTAGGTTCAAAGGCTATAACAGCATGAACTCTTCTACCATCAGCCATAATTCTTACTATGCAAAATCAGATTTTTTTTCCTTTATTTCATAATCAGTTCACAAATTCTTGTAACAGACAACCCAAGCCACAACCCTTGCCTTTTAAAACACTAATTTGCTAGAGATGCTCTGCTGGATGAAGAACAGGACAAGTGACACAGGAGTTTTTTATTGAAACAAAAAAAAAAATACACCTAAAAACTTTTCAAATGCTTATTCCTGTAATATGAAGGTACAGTACACCTTAAATTGCTTTAAGGCTCTGTTCTTTTTATCATTTTTGACTACACTGTTGCCTGATCCTACATTGTTGGCACATACAGACAGCAATTTGTTACAGCCACGTGCTGTGACTCTCTGGAGAGAATTTTACTCACTTATTTTTGCAGCCCTGTGTTAGCCATGCTAGAAAAAATGCTCTTCTCCACAAATAATGCAGTGGAACTGTTTGATACACAGTCTTAGAGATCCAAGCACAGGAGAATAAGGAACATATAAAGAGGCCTGCTGATATATGCGTATTGAAAAGAAACCCTTTAAAATCTTCAATAAGAAGACTCAAAACGTACAAAATGGCTGAGTTGGTAAATGCAGCCAAGAATGTCCAAAAACTTCCAGTAAAAAAAGGAGAAGAAAAAAAAAAGTAAAACAGAAAAGAAGGTGGGGAGAAAAAAAAAGACAAAAAGGAATAACAGAAAAAGAAAAATAAAAGCACTGCAAAAAAGACAAGTAGGAAAAAAGAAGGAAAAAAATAAGGCAAAAGTGGGGAGAAGCATCTAGCTGCCTGTTCTAGGCTGAAAAGATCTACAATTGATCTCTGCTTTGCAATCTGCTGACACTCTCAAGACAGTGCTGTTCACAACTAAGGTGACAAATCTGCATTCCCCATTTCCACAAAGGTGCTGAAACTGCTCACACTCCAGTAGAGCACTGCACAAAGGATCACATCCCACCCCATGCTGCAAATTAAACATCAAATATACCTCAGGTTCCAGCAGACCATGTTATCCAGAGAAACACTTACTCAGACACTCACAGAACAATACGGCCTAGTCCCCTGCAGGCTACAGGATGTCTTAATCTCTGTACTACAGTATCTAGTGATACTGATCAATATATTTTCATTCTAGATTTCAATTACAAGAAGCTGCAAGTTTTAAAATAAACTAGGTTCTTTTATCATAAAGATTCAGAAAAGAAGCATTCTGAAGCATTTTTCTTACAAGAGACACATCCAATATGTAACCCGTAAAGCAAAATAAGTAAAATAATTTAATGTACTCTTCTCGCATTAGCAAGAATTAACATTGTCATTTGATTAAGGAGATTAAAGAGACACACACCGAGCAGTTCTCAGTGCTATAGTCTAATCTTAGCAGGGATGAATATGCTTATACAGATGATACCAGTGTTCTGGAAGTCCTGAAATGGAAGCACTTTCTGTATTTGACAGTCTAAAATACAGACTACTAATAGTACCACATTAACCTGTTTATTCACCAGGAATATACAGACTATAGGTTAATTTATACAGAGAAGGAACATGTTTTTAATGCCATCAAACAAACACACCCACCTCACCCAAAAAAACAAAAACAGAACAAGCAAACAAAAAGGAAAAATATTTTAAAATAAAATTTTAAAATAAGACACATTCCATCAACTTCCCAGAGCATGGACATTTCAATTTTTTCCAGTCAGTGTTTTTTTTTATTAGCTAGGACACCCAAGACAAAAATGTTAACTGCTTGCTCTGAAAGGATATAAACTCAGGTCTACTTCTAAATAATCTATTTTTAATCCACATAACCATGCTTCTAACAAGACAGGAATAATTTTGTATAATTACCTACTGTGCAGCTTTGAACAAACTTCTGTTTGTATTTCTGAAATGTTAAATTGCATCTCCCATACATATATGATTAACTTCTCTTTGAGACATGTCCTGTTTGCAACCTGCAAACTATCATGCTTTAGTGTTTGTGGTACTGGTACCAGAAGAAACCAAGCTCTCCTAGACTGTCAACTTCAGTTCATCAGACATGCTATCCATCTTGCAGATGTTCCACCACTTCATTCTTAACACTTTGTCATTAACATCTTTATTTCATCAGACAAGCTTCATAGCATGAAAGCAGACAGACTTAGATGCAGAAAGTCAACAGTGACACACAGTAATTATGCCTGACACAACCTAAAAAGTTTCATAAATAAAATGATTGCTCACTGATGTCCCCTAGAGGTTTGTCTGTCCCACGAAGTAACACAGAACAAAGAAAAATACCTTCCTCCATCACTTACTAGTCCTACACTTCAGTCACAACAACCCCATGCAGGCTGTGGGCACAGGTTGGAAAGCTGCCAGCTGGAAAAGGACCTGCAGGTGCTGGTTGACAGCAGCTGAACATGAGCCAGTGTATGCCCAGGCATCCTGGCCTGTATCAGCTATAGTGTGGCCAGCAGGAGCAGGGCAGGGATTGTCTCCCTGTACACAGTACTGGTGAGGTTGCACCTTGAATCCTGTGTCCAGTTCTGGGCCCCTCACAGCAAGAGGGACATTGAGGAGCTGAAGCAGGTCCAGAGACAAGCAACAGAGCTGGTGAGGGGTCTGCCGCACAAGTCTGATGAGAAGCACCTGAGGGAGCTGGAGGTGTTAAGGCTGGAAGAAAAGAAAGCTCAGTGTGGAAGTATCACCCTCTAAAACTGCCTGAAAGGAGGGTGTAGCCAGGTGGATGGTGGTCTCTCTTCCAGGCAACAAGTGACAGGACAAGAGGAAATGGCCTCAAGCTGCACCGGGTGAGACTCAAGTTGGAATCGGGAAGAATTTCTTCACTGAAAGGATGGTCAGGGATTGGAATAGCCCGCCCAGAAAGGTGAAGTCACTATCCCTGGAAGCGTTCCATAAACAACAGGACATGGCACTTAGTGTTTAGTTGGCATGGAGGTGTTCAATCAAAGGTTGGATTCAATGACTTTGGAGGTCTTTTACAACCTCTGCAATTCTATGAATTTGAGTCAATAATCATAAAAGAGCTCACAATAAGGAGTCACTGGTTCAGCTGACCAATCATCTAATAAGTGAGTAGATTGCACACATAGTTAGTTTTGCTGCTTCTAGGACTCTAAACACAAATGCAGTGCTCCTACTTACTATCTGCTGTAAGAAAAATGTTAGAGAGGTTCTGGCAGTAAGACAAAGCAAGTGATTGAATGAGAGCAACAAAATGGCACTGTACATAATTCTGATCAGAAAACTCACTGTCCACTTAGATACTTAAAATTTTCAAGGCAGTTCTAAAACTGATGAGAGCTGCTTAGATAGAGCCCCTCCATGATGTATATAAAAGCAAAATTGCTGCTGGTAAGGACTTACAAACTTTTCTGTACCATTTATAGTCGAGCAAATAAGTTTGAACTAGGCATAGTTACTCTTCAAAGAAGCATGCAGCTTTTTCAAAGGAAAAGAGACAGGATTATTTTCATCAACTGAAGGTGCCTGAATCACAGGTTTTGTTCTACCCTTAATGCTGCATCTACATTCTCTCCTCCCCAGAGCACACATTCAGAAAAAGAGTGGTCTGCTACTTATCTTAATTACAGGTCTGACTATCTCTTTCTCTTTGGACACAAAGCTTCATAAATCAAACAAACAGGAAGAGAAATTGCATTCAGATTACATAATTAGGTTATGTAAATTACACCTACAGCCCAGGGTCCTGAACTTCAAAGGCATTCCAGCTCCTCATTACCCCCTGGACCAAGACCCATTGTTTTGTCTTTATTTAAATAAGCTGGCACTGGCATTTGGAGTGCTGGAAGATGAGAAGAACCGGTTCAAGTAGTTATTACGGGCTTTTGAGAATTATGACTATAATCCAGAGCCTAGTAAAGTTGAAGACGCCTGTTGCCACCACACAAGACCAGGAACAATTAATACCCTGCAGAGGAACAAATTTACCTCTGCCCCACAAAAATACCTCGAGTTAAACTCTAAAAATCTTGCCCACTTACACAATTTTCATTTTCCTTCTACCAAGAACTAACCTAGATAAAACTGGAGAGAAAAATTCCCTGAAACTCAGTATTTTGCATCAATATGTAAATAGTTATTCTTAGCTGTCAAATCGAGGAACACACAGTTAGTTAAGCAATGAGTATTTTCAGCATCCCTCCAAATAAGTCAAAGCCAGCTGGAAGAAATTTTACTTCTCTATCGACAGAAAAAGCTTCAAAGAACAGTATGCTGTGTTGTGAAATTAAATGACTTCACTCCAGGAGGTCTTTCTTCCTGATTTTACAGTTGTCATTTTTAAATGCAATGTCCTCCAAAAAGCAATTTTTGCCCCCTAAATAATGGGGAAATGGAGCAGGAAGGGGGGGGGGGGGTACAAAATCCCCAAGAGATTATGTACCATTCCCATTCTTTCACATATTTAACCCCATTCATGGGAGCAGAAAGTCTCAGCCATCAGACCCCAACATCAGGACTAGCTAGCTAGCTAATCAGGGAAGCAAAGGAATCCTGGTTGGGACAACTGGCATAAAGAACTTGGACTATGTACTTACATAACTAAATGATTTTATGTGACAGTGGCAGGGAGTACAGAGGGCTTTGGTGACCACATCCATGGTGAATAACAGACAAGAGAGAACCCAAAGGGCGATTACTGACAGTGCCTTCCATAAAAAAAAAAAAAAAACCACCACAGTGGTTTTGCCAGCACTGACACCACAGAAAACCAGTTCTACCATTCATTTTGCCAACCTGAAATCCTGACTAGAATTTCAGCAAAATGCAGTATTGTTATTCATTTAAAACCCACATACATCCCTCTGTGATGATAGAACAGCTGCTGCATTCCAAACAGCAAGTAATGTTTTTTCTTTACATTCACAGTTTATCATACAGCAACATATGATAAAAAGTAGACAAAGAGTCATATGAAATATATCATAAATAACAATACTTAAGTTTAAAATTCTCAGATACCTAAGGTGACTTCAGTATGTAACAGCAATCAGTGGGAAAATGTTCAGTTCAAATTTGCCACGAGTTATTTTTAGGAAGTGGTATCTATGTTAGGATACCACGGTGGATAAATGCCAGACTAATCAAAAAAAATAACTAATCTACAATGAATACAGGTTATTTTCTAGTGAAAAACATACTAATTATTCTCACAAAATAGCTAATTCAACTGTTATTGAATAACAGCTAATTCAATAGCTGTTATTCAATAATAATACAGCTATTTCAACTGTTCAGAAAAGCTATTTAAGGACAAAAGTTACACAGAGAATAAATCTTAGCACTTTGGAATGAAGCACAAAACTCAAAAATCTAGAATTTTCACAGAAATTTTCTGCCATAAACTTTATAGACCTTAACTACCTCAAATCTATACACAACACTGACACTACCATGCATTTGTAATTTTAACAGCTTTCCAATCTCTCAGATGATTTTCATAAGAAAGATATCATTGGGGTTTTTTTAATGAGGTCTATTGCTCTCCTGTGATGTTTCTTAAATATCCTGTGAAGGTCTTAGTGTTTCAGAATGCCTATCTTAGAGACAAATATAGAAAACGTTAAGAAACATTAATTTTTCAATGAGTTTAAAACTTTTTAGTTGTTTATGAAGGTCCGTTGCATTTGTCCTAAACATCTCAGAGAAGTAAAAACTAAGATGGAAATGCATGGCCAAGACAGTGAAGTTTACAAACATTAAGATAGGTTGGTACACCACACCCCCACTCTTTCTACTTGGGTTAAGTTTCCCCACACAAACTTAAAGCATCAAAATCTATTCCATTTGAATACACACACACAAAATATTTTACCAAAATACCCTCAAAGGTAACTACAGCATTCAGTGCTCTGGTTTAAAGAATACACTTATTACAGAGCTACTCCAAAAAAACAGCTTCCCAGAGGGCAAATCCTCATTTGAGCAAAAGTTCTAAAATTCAGCAATGAAACTGACTCCAGGGAAGCTGAAAACAAGTACATGAGCACTTTGATCTGAACTAAAACTCCAGTGTGCCCCATTCCACAAGCAGTGAAATAATGAAACACTGCAGACTAAGTCAAACTATCTTTGCTTCTGTCCAAGGCAAATAGATGGTTAGTCTTCAGTTTCTTTTTCTTTTCCTCCCCCTAAATTAATAAACTAATACCTTAAATAGTTATTTGAAATTATCACCCCTTAAATGAAGAGGGAAATGAAGCTGTAAGCATGTGAAACACAGGTTCCCTCCAAATTAGAAAGCTGAGTATAAGAAGTAGCAGTCTCCAGGACTTCCATCTCTATATTTCTATTCTATGGAATTCTGCATGCATATATTTTTCAAATTGACTTGCTCAGAGAGGTTATCTTACACATGCCTGTTCTCTACAGAACCACTTAAATAACAAATAAGTATCTCTTTATATGGTTTTATAAAGAGATTTTTTTTTAACTATTAAAGTAGGTTTTGATAGTTAACAAGCACACACCAATTGCTAACACTGAAACAAATTAATCCTTTTTTTCATAATATTAAGTAGTACCTTCCCAAGAACCATGTAGGGCTTTAGATGCATAGCAGTCTGTCAGTGTGCTAATAGAACAGATGGATGCTTTAATTAGAGAAGGGCTCTTAGGTATATCAGAAATTCCATCATCAAGAAGATGTTTATATCATTAAAAAAAAAAGAGGGGGGAATAATTGGTAAAAACTACAAGAGGGACAGTATCAAAATACATTAAGAGGAAAGAAAGGAAAAAGAATGCCATATTCTGTGCTGCAGCAGTGAAGAAATTCAGCTCCTGGATGTACCAAATTAGGTACTACATATTCAGTATATATAGTAACTGCTATGTACATCACACTAAAATCTCCCGTGTCGGTACTTAACACATACTTAACTTATGGATGCTAGCCAGGAGTACAACAGAATTTAAAAGTTGCAAAGACCATTGTACTTAACAGCTGTCACATACCAAAGCTCAGCCGGCTGCACCAGCATTCCAGCATTATCTGCATGGTTCCTCCTGCTAGGAGCCCGAGAGCCCCCCTGAAGGAACGCTGCCTACCTCAGAAAAACCCCATTCTAACAGAAGATAAGCAAGGGCTATGCAGCGAACAGGTGGAAATAGCCAAAAGCAACGCAACCAACTCTCCTGCAGAGGACTGCAAATGTCATTACCTTGGGACCGACACGGACCAAGCCCAGATTTAAACTCCTCTGTAGCTGAAAAGTGAGTTTCCCAAAGGGGAAAATTTTAGGTATTACTTCTCTCTGCAAGAGATGAAGAGATGCCAACACGTAAATGGTCACAAGGTAAAGAATGTTCGTCCGAGGCATGTTAGGAAGAAAAAAAAAAAAATTCAGGATAATAGCAGCCCTAGGCAGAGGTTGTTTTTCCTTTCGGTTTCAGACAAGTTCACAGAGACCTCTCCTGTCCAATCACACCTGCAAAAAGATATCCATTCACATTAATGTGAACTAATTCCTTTCATGTTAAAGATATGAGATGTCAGAACGATGTCAAGTGCTCCAAAAGCAGCTCTTTAGGGCACAGCTGCTCTCCCACACTCAGTAATAAAAAGAGTGTCTCTGGCATGTTCCCTCCCATAATGGCACTTAGTCACCTTAAATCGAGTTTATCAACATATTAAATAGCTGAACTAAGTTATTCACCAAGTAGCACAAACAGCAACCAGCAATTCAATACATTCCACAAAGTTCTGCACTGCCTGGCATCTGGCACCTTCTAAACTAAGCATCTAAAACTGTGTTTCCATCCATATAGCTGGAAGTCTTAGTATGACCCCAACTACAAAGTGTATTTTTCTTTAAGGCAAGCAAATGCAATTGCTCAGAGCACTGCAACTGATCCTGACACAAAATCTTCTCCTCCCTTTTTCTTTACTTGACAAAACAACATCACTTATACTTCAAGACCAAGCTAGATTCGTTTTTCTTCACAGCTTTCTAAAAGGTCACGTGAGCCAAAAGGATCTCTTCCCAAATAACATCTGACAGCCAAATCCAAAATTAACACCCTTAATTACATCTGGCATTTCTTAGTATTCTGCCTATAGACAGTCACCTACTGAAAAAGTGATAGATTTGATGACACAGGCAGGTGCAGAAGCCCCATGTTTCATCAGGGGGCAGAGAATTTAATGGTGGCCAAGTGCCAGAATCGGAAACAACATAACCTTTCAGCACTAAAACAAAAAAGCCTCAAACATCCATTGTACTGAACCAGTCTCCAAGACCAGGATCATATTACTCACACTTCTTGCCATGCAGAAGCTCCAGAACACAGCACTGCATATAATCCCATGCTTATTTTTGATCTAAAACAATAAGCAGTTTTGCAGCTTTTAATGAGATTGTTGTATTAGTCTGTTTTTCCTTCTACATGCAAATTATCAGGATATCAAGGCCACTGCAACAATTATTTTTACAAAGCAATATGGAATATTATAACTTACTTGCAAGAAGTCTTCTGGATCATAGCCACTCTTGAGGTTTTAGGAATAGTTTAACATGTCTGACCTAATTGGTCTACCAGCAACAATATCATGACTGTAATTCCACTATGGATTCTTACACAACTCCATAACTCAGTCACACAGTATCTCAACAGAAAGCTATTTAACCACGTCCTTTTAAATAGAGATTATGTATTTCAAACTTTGAGGACATAACCTTTTCTTAAGATAGATTTCAACAGAGAGAAAAATTGACATGCCTGACAAATCACTAATGCCCGGTTTTGCTCAAATTGATGTTACAGGAAGTAGGATCAGCCCCTTAAAGCTGTAAGGGATTTTGTATTAGCAGTGGTGTTATTGTTTAATGCTTAAGAGTCAAGACACTGACAAAATCTACCACATTCATACTCTTAAGGAAGAAAATGAGAGGAGACACCAGAATAAACATGCGCTAACCACAGGCTGAAACAAACCAAGGCAATGTACAGGAAGCACTTTTACCTTCTTAGTGCCCGGTTTTGGTTTTGAGGGTTTTTAAAAGATCTGGTATTTCATTTACAGAATATTTGTGGAATGCTATTTATTAAGAAAACTGTTTTGTCACAGCAGAAAAATCTGATTCTCTGCAATTCTCCTACCAATAATTTTTTAATCTGTGTTTTCCAGATCCCACAACAGGAGAAATTACCAGCCTACAGCAATCACTAAAACTATTTGCTATATTGTCTTATGTGGAATTTGTAATGGCAAGTTTCAATATAGTCATCTTCCAGTCTTAAAACTGTCTCTCCTCAGATATAAAAAAAAAACAAAGTCATCACTTTGCTCTCTTCTCCTCTCCCTACTCCAGAGGGATTAGGTGAAAGAATTCCTTTTAGAAGCAATGCAATAAATCCACCCTAGGTTTGTATAATTTCACATCAGCTAAAGACAAGTATTGCCAAATCCTACAGAGATAGCTTGCAGGAAATTACAGGCACAGAGATGCTAGTGGTTCTCTATCCACTGGGACAAGCCAGGCCACTTAAATCAACAAAGTCCTAGGCAAACAGGAAATCACTGTTTTAAAGCTTTCCTTAGGGTATGATGCTAGAGGATCATTTATTAAAAAGGTATTTCTCCAAAGCAAAACACTTAACTTTGAGGCCAAAAAAAATCGCTCCCCTTTCCAGTGTAATTTGGTGTGTATTCTTTTTAAGTGTCTCTCCTTCCCTCTCTTTCATCTTTGGGTTGTGTTTGTATAAAATAAGGAAGCAGAGATAACTTGCCAAGACAGTTACATAAAATCAGTATAATTACGTGTCAGTAATATTTTCTTAGCTGTTTTTTGGCTAGCCTGGTACATTAGATGCTGCAACCTTTCTGTTACAAGCACCTGATCACAGGTGTTTTAGATGTTGATCACAGATCCCCTCAAAGAGATAAGGATTTCAAAAAACGCTGCACTTTTGAAGTACAGAGGCATACTTGTTAGCATATGAACTTGCATAAGAAATTTGCATTAATTTAATCCTATGTATGCTCACAGAAATATCCTTCTATCCAGTAGTTTTGTACAAGGAAGTCTAAAATGTACAAGCTACACTAGCAGTCAAGTTGAGACACTGAAATAAAACAAAGTTGGAACATCCTCATTTAGCATGTATAATTAATCACTTAATGCATTAAAACTACATGTAAACAGGTTTAACTGTGTGTAAGACTTCACTATGTTTCCTGATTGCGTTTCCTTTAGAACACATCCTGTTAGAAAAGGAGGCACACAGCTGTCCCAATTTAAAACACGCGTGTGCATCCCCATTTAATGGTGGGGTGGGACTGGAAATAAAGGAAGCAAACCCTCTAAGCATCACCTGCTGACTTCCATCCTCAAGAGCAGGCAAAGAAACACAAAAGACCACAATCATGATCTGAAAAAAAAAAAGTAAGAAAGCTACTTTCTAACCCAAATGCATCTAACCTATTTCTGTCAATTCCTTTAACAAATACTACTTATGCCAGGGTCATTGTACAATCAGAAAAATCTGAAGAAAAACTGAATTGACCACTTGCCACCACTCCCACATTCTCTTCTGAATAAAAAAGGGCACTTATCCAGCTTACTGTTCTCCTTCCCACACCACCATTACCAACTCCATTTGACATTCAGTGGAATTCACTCGAGAAAAGAATCTCTGTATCTTTCAGAGTTAAAGCACTGAATTCTCACGGTTCATTGAAGGACCATTCTGCTCAGCCAAACCAGCAAGGGGATGGATGGCATGTGCTACTTTGCTAGCATGACCTCATCTCGGGATATCACATCTACCTGTTTCACAGGAAAACTTACAAGGTATCTGAATGCATACTTGGACATCAAAGAATGTTTTCTTTTTGAGGAGATGTATAGGATAGGTAAAATCCAAGAAGTTCTGAGATTACAGTAAATCTTTGACACAAACCAACTCAACTGACACACAAGGTATTTTTAAACCTCCCTAAAACTGCAGAAGGTTGCATAATGACAACGTGGGAGCTAACTTTTCCACCCAACATTCTCCAAATTCTGTATTGTATGTTGTAGCAGCAATGCTGCATTACGAAGCTTCTCCGTTTTCATTACAAAGGTTTTGACCACCCTGCTTCCAAAGACCGCGACCTGTGCTTCCCTACTTCTCTCGCTTGCTGCCCTCAGTCTCTCAGTGAAGTCCCATCACTCTAACGGGAAAAAATGATGCCAACAACGCAAAAAGCCAAGCGCAGGATTTTGTTTGCAGGAATGCACCGCGGTAACCTATTTCAGGAGCAAGAACTGCGGGGCTTCCCTCTTGGGAGCGAGCCGGCCGTGCCCTCGGCTCCGCGATGGGGCGGGCTGGGTGTTCCCCGGAGCGAGCACACAGCTCCACTAAACCGTGAGCCAGCTGCCGGCATCCCGCAAACATTTGGAACGAACCTTCGACCTCCCGTGCCCGGCAGCGGCACCGATGCAATTCCTCGTCACTAGGGAAAGCAGTAGTAGATCAAGGCTGATTTAACCTCGAACGCCCAGTGCCGCTGCTAGGAACGGGAAAACAACATCAGCGCGACCTCCATTACCGAAGCCCTGAAGGAAGGGGAGGCTGCCCCGGGCACAGCACTGGAGCAGCCTGAGCGCCGCTGACACCGCGGCTTTTCCCGGCGGCCGGCTCGGGGCAGCGCTTCCCGCCGCCGCCGGGGACCTCCCGGCACGGCCCCTCCCAGGCGCGGCGCGGAGACACCCGCGGGCCGCCTTCCCCGTGACAGGGGACGGCCCCGGGCCACCTTCCCCGTGACAGGGGATGGCCCCGGGCCACCTTCCCCGTGACAGGGGATGGCCCGGCGGAGGAGCCGCCCGCACGCCCTCCGCTCACCCCGGCGCCCGCCGCGCCAACAGCTGGGGCGGTGGGCGCGGCTCCCGCCCCTTCCCCACGCTCGCCCCCCGGCCCCGCTCACCGGCGTAGAAGCGGATGAGGCAGCCGGTCTCCGAGTCCATGCCCTCCTCCTGCACCCGCCACAGGTCCCGGAAGCCCAGCTGGGAGAGGTAGTCGTTCTGGATCTGCAGCGGCTTCTCGTGGGCCTCCAGCCGCCGGCTGGTCTCCCCGTGCAGCTGTACATACAGGGCGGGCGGCCCCGCTGGCTGCTCCCGCCCGCCGGCCGCGCCCGCCGGCACCCCCACTGCCCGCCCCGGGGGCAGCTCCCCCGGGCAGGGGGGGCCCCGGCCCGGCTCCGCACCTGCTTCTTCCACCCCGTCGGGGGGCGCCGGCTCCACCTCCAGCTCGTCCGAAGAGGACGAGCCACCGCCGCCGCCGCTGCTGTAGGGGTCCAGCCGGTCGGAGACGCTCTCGGCGCTGGGGCTGAAGCTCTCGGTGTCGGAGCCTGTCGGCCCCAGCTCCCCCAGCAGGGAGGGGCAGGAAAGCGGCGGCCCGGCAAGGTACAGTTCGGCCGGCGGCGCCCCGGGGCTAAAGTCGGAGGGCGCCGGGCTCGGCCGGCCGCCGGCCAAGTCGCTCTCCTCGGCGCCGCTGCACAGCGGCAGGCGGTCGGGCCGCGCCGCTTCCCCGCAGCCTCCTCCGGACAGCCCGCTCCGCGTCCCCCGCCGGCTCCTGGGCTTCTCGGCCGGCTGCGGCCGCAGCCCCTCGGCCGCGGGCTCGGGCGGCGCCTCGGCGGGGCCCGCCGGCGGCTCGGGCGGGGGTTGCGGCGGCGGCGGCGCGCCCGCCTTGCCCAGCACTCGCACCACGCTGCTGCCGCCCCGGTGGCCGAGCTGCTGCAGCCGGGCGGCCACCTCGGCCGCCGTGGTCTCCAGGGTGCAGAGCACCGGGCGCAGGTAGCAGTTCATGTGCCGCTCGTAGACGTGGACGCAGCCCCGCTGCAGGTCCCGCCGCACCCAGTCCCGCTCCGGGGGCTGCAGGGGCTGCAGCTGCCGGGGCGGCTTCAGCAGCAGCAGCGCCTTCCTGTCCAAGCTGCGGGTGCCCAGCGAGGGGGCCGGGGCGCCGCCGGCAGAGGGGGAGGCGGCGGAGAGGTTCCTCTTCAACCTCCCCCGCCGCAGGAGCAGGGAGTTAGCGCTGCCGGCCCCGCCGGGGGCCGCCGGAGTCCCGCTGGCCGCCAGTGCCGCGGGAGGAGCGAAGCCGCCGGCTCCCCCTCGCCTCCGCCGCGGGCCGCCGGCTGCTTTGCCGTCCAGCTGCCCGCCACCGCCCGACGGCTCCGCGCCGCTGTCCGCCTGACTCCTCCTGCCCGGGGAGCCGCTCTCCGGCTCCCCCCGCCCGCTTCCCGCCGCCGGGGCTTCTGCCGCTCGCTGCTGCGCGGGCTCCATCGCCGCGGGGCCGGGGATGCCGCCGCCGCCCTGCTGGGAGCGCCGCTCGGCGCGGCGCGGGGGGGCCGAACGGAGCGCGGCGCCGCGTCCCGGGGGTGGGGGGGATTACGTAGCAGCCGCGGGAAGCATTCCGCCGGTGCCTGGCTCAGTTCCGCTGCCCGGCTGTCGCCAGCGCCATTAAGGAGGGGGGCAGGCAGGCGAGCAGCGAGCGATCCCGCCGCCGTCCGCCGCTCCCCGCGCGCGCGCCGCTCATGAATATTAACCAGCCCACGGGGAGCGAAGGAGGCTCGCGAGGGTGACGCCACCGCTCGCGCGGCGGGGCGGGGCCTCGCCCATAAACACAGCGTGACTCCCAGCCGGCCCGGGCGGCGCGCGGGGGCCGCTGGGAGCTGTAGTCCCGCGGCGGCCGCAAGTCCCGGCAGCCCCGCGGCTCCCGCCGGCCCCGGGGCCGCGCAGGCTCCGGGCGGGAGCGCGGGCGGGAGGCCGGAGCTCCCTCACGGCGAGGGGCTGAATCCGCGTTAAAATTATTCCAGCACTTTGTCCCGCGCTCCGTGTTCGTGTTCCCTAGGTCCGGTCGGAGGGTCTGGCGGGTCCGCTGACCGCGCTCGCCGCGCTCTGCCCAGCCTGAGGCGTTCTCCCCGCTGGCTGCCTCGGCGCAGCACCCCAGCTCCGAGCCCTGGCAGCCTTCCCCTCTGAGGAGGGAGATGGTGTTTCCAGATCCAAGATGGAGAGGGACTTGGAAATGTGGGTGGAAACATGTATGTGTATATACGCGCGCATACCGCAAGAAGAGCTGTTTTGTGAATAGGCACAGAGAAGGTTTCAGTACCTTTAGCCTGTCACTGTATTTCAGGGACCAAACTTACCTAAGATGCCTACTTGTAGAAGATCGCTGAGAAGTAGCAATTAAATAGAAACATTTTTTTCAAAAAACATGTCCCATGATTTAAAACAAATTACTGAAAAGGCAAATCTGATGCATTCGATTAGCAATGTAAACATGTGAGTTTTTATACTGCAAGGACACCATAATGTGGAATTCAGAGAAATCTCTTACGGTCGTGAAGATGTTTTAGCTGAGTAATGCCGGCTGGATGGGGCTGTAACTGCCTGAGATATCTCCTTTTTAAAACATTTTGTAAAATCACAGCAAAGCATCGTGCCAGATACTCATGAAAAACGCAATAGACTGCAATAAATTGGGAGTTCCGGGCAATTGACCAGTTATGTCAATATTAGGGGAGATAAATCATCACTAAGAATCCAGAGAGAAACTCTTAGCGAAACATTATTTTTAGCTGGTCGTCTTTTTAGTGCACATGTGTAATATATGAACCCCAAAATAAACCACAACCATAATAAAATTAAGGTTTACTTTTCCTAATAAAACATTTATCCACAGTTCCACGTTACTGTGTTCATGCCACACAGAAGCAGATGAAACAGGGCACAGCAAAGAACTTACAATGCAACCATGTAGCTGCCTTTTTAAAGTTTTTTTAATAACAAAGCTGAGTTTACTGTGTGTGAAAACCACCCACATTCTGAACAGAACAATCTGAAAATCTTCTTTGGAATTCAAGAGCACAAACTGACAGAAGATGATAGCAGCACTTGGCCATTAAAGACTTAAACTGGTACCCAAAGCTTCCTCTGACAGTGGCAAAGGTCAGAACTGAGCAGATGAGCTCTGGTTCTGGCTGTTTGTTGTATTCTGATTTATTTCTGATGCTTTCCACCACCCTTGTGCCGTCTACTTCACAGAGGTTACACCAGGTCCCCCATATTTAAATGTGTGAGAGAAATGTTCAACGTGCAAACACACACACACAAAAAGACACACACACTCAGTAGGAGACAGCAAGCTCTAGGGACATTATTGTTAATGATGGTACTTGAGATGTTTCTAGCAAACAGTTTCCAGCCCTTCTCTTCTTTGCTAGGAGGGGCAGGAGAGATCTGCCTTTCTCGAAGTGCTCAAATACCTGAATGTTCATCCACACACAGAAAAAGTCCAGAGCACAGAACCAAAGAGATATCTCGTGGGGCTTCCAGTTTTGTCCCTTGTGGCTGGAGATGCCACATCCTACATGTTAGTGAGGTCCCCCTAACACAGCAGATAAACAAGCTGAACATCAGTTTGAACTGAGCTCAGCTGATTTGTCCTCTGCCCTAACTGAAGACTGTCCCAGGGTCATCCTGGTCCTCCCTGTTGGGACATTCCTTCCAATTTTCAGCCTGAATTTTACACTTGGGTAGCCTATGCACATTTGCTCATATGCCAGCTTTGCACTGCCCTTTGACTCAAATAGCTGTGGGTTTTTTGGGTTTTTTTAGCTCCAGAGCCTCTACCCCGAGGTGCTTAGAAGCAGCAACAGTATTCCCTGGCAGGCTTTGTTTTCTCTCTTGGGTAGACATAAACACACTCTTGTTGTGTCCTCTGAGGAGATAAATCCCACAGTGTAGGAACACACAGTTAAGGTCATTTGGACAGCTCTGGAGCAGATCCTCCATGGGTTGGACTGGTATGGCCCCGGCTCTGGATTTTCTCCAGGAGTCCACACGGAGCAGCTGCCATCTGCGATACAACTCAGAGAAGTGGCTGGGGACTGAGCTGACCTCGCTCTCCCTCTTGCCAGCAGCTCTGGCAACTCACCACTGCCAGCAGCCCTACTCATGAATGGTTTATGCAATTAAAAAACAAAGTAGCTGTACTAAAGTCCAGAGGGAGTGGGGAAGTTGTTGGATTTATCTCTGCCCCATGAAATTTGTTCAGGAGCAGAAGTTTGCAATGAGCTCCTGGCATCCTATGAGCCCTGAGTTGAGCTGTGAGAAGAAAAAGGAGCGTGTGGTCAATTTTCATACTTTGTTGAATATGAAGGTGCAGTAGCTGTAGTGGCATAGCACCTCCAAATGTTAGCAGTACCCAGCCTGATTATTTTTGCATTGTGCAGGGAAGTGTGCTTGAAATCTCTAAATTTCATATGTAAATTGAACTCTCCACTTATAAGAAAGCTCTGCTATTTTCCATTTCTCGGTATCTCATATATACTCTTAAACTCTCCTGAAATTTTGAATTTTGATAGGGATTAACTGGTGTTCTCAGACATGGGAATGGAGTTTGGGAAATTGATGTTTGACAGGAGGAAGTGGAAGGGTGAAATACACATTTCCCTTTCCCAAAGTTGGATTGATGACAGCTGTTTGGGAGACAGGTAAAATGAAACAGGGTGGTTTGCAGTCTGCAGTTTTCTGACTGGACTCAGATGATCTTGAGGAGGAGTATTCTGATTAGAGGAGCTGGCAACAAAAAATGAGGGAATAAAAAGTAATTTATCTGAGATTGCTAGAAATTACTCCATACCAACACTTTTTATACTGAATTTTACAATTATTAATAATTATGAATTATACACTCTCACACATAAGTGCAGGAAAATGCTGGAAGGTCTTGAAACCACAAGAAGACTTTTGAGCACAGTGTTACATCCAGAGTTACCAGACCTTATCTGAAATCCTCACAGAGGCTGGAGCTGTTGTGATCTTCACTGTCTACGTTTGTGCTGGCAGCTGCTACAGCTACAGCAGGAGGCATCAGACTGCATACACATTCCTGGAGCTGACTGAGTAACTGCAGAGGTGCTTGGAGTGTGTTAATTCTTGCTCAGCCTCTTCTGAAATCTGCCTTCCCCAATCCGCACAGATTCATTTAAAGCCCTCAGGGATACACTGTGCTGTTATTAGATATTTCTGCAAGGGAAGGGACAGATTATGGGCATCAGCTGATGTCTGTGGTTTTCCTTACTCTTTCATTATGAATACAGAAAAAAGGACAAGGTCCAGCCTATATTGCTGCTGGTTCGGTTCTTTGTTAGCATTATACCCCTTCATTTCTGGTAACATCTTGGTTTAGCTACAGTTAATATTTTGCCAGACAATTCAATGATGTCTTATTTGTTCTGTCTGATTTTTCAGAAATGTCTTCTGCAGTGGGATAGTATGCAGCTTTTGTAGACTCAGTTTTACCATGATCTATATTCAAAGGGTTTGTTTTTAGTTAAGTCAAATACACAGTGAATACCGAGTTTCAGTTTTGTTTTCAAAGATATCATTGCAAAACAATATGTCATCATTAAATAGGAATGGCTTAATCCCCAGTCCTTGACTACAGAAAAATTGACTGACAAGTCAGTTCTGGATCAAAAGCTGAGTGCTGAGAAATGCTAGTGTGGGAAAGATTATATTTATACTTTCTCTGCCATAAGTCATCTTCAATGATGCTGCTAAATGTTCAACTGTGTTTCAAAAAGGTGTGAATCACTTTAGTGATTCCAGTTAACAAGTGAAGGTGGAAAGAGAGCTTAGAAAGAAAGAATTTAATGTCCTTCAACCCTGAAAAGTGTTAGGGAGCTTACTCAGCTCTCTTCTTTAGTAGCCTGTTTTTGTACAGATAACAAAGCAAGAGACTTATTTCAATGTCAAAATGCTGAAACAAAAGACATTTGCCACTGTATGTGTAATTCAGAGACCAGGAGATGGATAAGCAAAGGGACTATTTCAAATTAAAGAATGTAGTAAGAATAACCTTTTTTCTAAAGAGAAATTGAATGTTGTCATATGGAAACTGTTCTCAAAATAATATTTTATCATTATTTTTATTAATTTCATTTTTCAAAATACTAGGTGTGCACTTGTGCCCCTCAATCATATTTGCAGTTGCCACAGCTATAGGTACAAATTGTATATACAAATAACAAGGAACTGAAATTTCCAGCTGTGAACATGAGCACAATAGTGTGTGTATGTTCCATAGCAGTTGTGTTCATCTTGGTATGTAAGGCTTTCAGTGTAGTAAAGCATTTAAGATGGTGCTTATTTAGAGAAATGTTTACTTTTTAAAGTGTTCTTATATCAAGGATATGATTAAGAACTATTCTTGAACAGGGGAGTTTGCATTACTCAATGCTTGAAATAAAAGTTAGAGGCTGTAAGTGATCTTAGAGTTGCCCTTTTGTTTAAATATTCAGTAACACTGGATTCTTATGACCCGGGAGGTTATTTGTACCTACAGCTCCCTAAATAATTTTCAGCAAGGTTTGATCTGTGTTTCTGGTTCCAAAACCACTTCCATACAAGTAATATCAACACTACTACATGTTCTTCAGCAGTGCACTTCAAAGTGCATTACAAATTAGAGTAAGTATAAATATTTTCATAATACATAGAGAGGAGAAAAGAGGCAAGAACCTTCTTGGCTGCACATTAGGCTCCTCTAAAGGTGATAGACACATGTCAGGTCCCCATGTTCTGAAAGTGAAGTACCAGGCTGTGAAACTTCCTTCTTGGTAAGCTGGAGTCCTGTCCCAGCTCCCTCTGGGCGAGTGCAGAATACAGCTGTGAGGTTGTTCAAGTGACAGTGATTCTCACTTGCAGTACTTGGCCGCTTGAATTTCAGTCTCTTGTAGAGCTAACCTGTATTGCTTTCAGCTAGGCGGGGTTTTCCTGAGCCAGCGGCAGCGGCGTTGTGTGGAGATCCTTTGATTACACAAATGTTTCCCGTTGTGACATGCACAGGCTGGGCTCTGTTAGCATTGCAGTTAAACAGTCCGGAAGTGCAGCTTCCTTAACAAATTTTGGAATTTCTTCTGCAGCACAAACTTCTTGCTTCTATCAAATGAAGAGAGAGAGGAAACAGCAGCACCTCTACTGCAGTTCAAGGCAATGAGCAGCTGATCATGAGTTAACTGTACAGCTAAAAGCCACGCGCAGAGGAAACAAACTTGAGGAAAAAGAACTTCAGCTTTGTTATATCTGGATTGATTACAGGTCTATGTTATACATTCTAGTGTTACATTAAATACTGTGTTAAAATTAAACCAGTATTTTACAAAATTTGCATTTAATTTCTGTTGATACTATTTGCAAAGCCAGACCTTGTAATTGCCAGTAGACTCAGCAACACCATACACTAATCCTCTTACTGTTTCTTCAACTCTTCCATTTTAAACTATTTGTTTTGTTTGTTGCTTTCTAGAAGAAAAAGAGCTTTCCTGCCTGTTAGATATTAATGCACTAAAAGATTCTCTTCCAGAACTTTATAAATCCTTCCTTGTAATTATTTCTTTTTATCTTTCTTCCTCATATGGCGTCTTAAGCCCTTTTTGTTTCAGAGCTCTACAACTCCTCAAGGTACAGTATTCATCACTACTGATAGAGATGGATTAATGTGGATTCATTAAACTGCAGCCAACATAGTGACTTGAATGTGATGGTTTTACATAATGCCCTAAATAGCATGACTGGTGCATTTGAAGTGACCCAAGAGATTCCAACATTTTTGGTATCGGCTTTTCACGGGGGTTAGTCATCTCCCATTAATTCCCTTGTAAATATCTCGGAGGAAGGTTACTGTCTGTTGTTTAAAGGCTGTGCATAAAGGCCTTTCATGCGAGACTGAGGATATGTTTCTGCCATACAGCAGGTTTGGCAACAGAGTTGGCTTAGAAAGGTCATGCCCCTACTCACTTACATTTGCTTCTTCTGCGTGGTGTGTTGCCACTCCAGTATGCCAGGATGATGGGAGCAGCACTGTCAGCAGGATAATGGGAATGTTCTGCATTAAAACAAATCGTGCCTGTGAATCTTAGGTATCCCTTTAATGCAGTAAGAATCTATCACATAAATGCAAGTTATTTATTTGTGAATGTCATAAGCACTGAAGTGAGATTAGCACAGGGGAAGCTAAACCCTCAAAATATGTGTTAGTGATGATTTATCCTAGTACAGAGTGCTATCAACAGCTGCATCTACAGTACTTTACTTGAAGTATAAACAAAGATGCACATTATGCCCTTTGAAGCAGCCTTTTAAAAATTATTTCTTCAACACCAAAGGTGTCTCTTGTTAAGAGTAAACACAGAAATCCTCCAAGGAAATTTACAGAATAAAGCCTTATACAATTAAAATATTGGCAGGATCAACTTAGAAGTTAATACTAAGATAGCTCACTGTCACTTCTCTGGCACTCCCCAGGCACCTCTCTCAGAAGGCCTTTCAGGAAAGCTGTGGGGAACATATTTGAGCTTTGATAAAAATGACTGTAAGGAGTTAAATCCAGGAGAGTAGGGGTTTTTTTTTTCTTCCTTAGCTATTCTAGTAACAAAATGCCCATTGACTTGTAGGCTGGCAGCCATGAGCTTGTGTGCAGAATCGCTTTCATGTGCCGTTGTCACCAGTCCATGAATGTGGCTACCAAAGGTGCCTTGGCTTCAGATCTCCACCTCTCCCTTGCGCACCGGCTCAGCCATTCCAGCGGTGACTGTGCAGTCACGGGGCTGTGACACGCTGCTGCGTGAGATTGAGCCCTCTTTGTCATACACTGGAACGATGGGAATGGGCTCGGTATTCATGGGTGAGGCTAAAGAAAACTTCCAGGAAAATGAGTCTCTCATTTCACCGACAGATCATGCGGCTCCCCAAGCAGTAACCCAGAGTGGGGCTCACTGTGATGCCCTGCTCCCTGCTCTCTGTCAGCCTGTGCAGAGGCTGGCCTGGGACAGTCAGAAAGGGAAACCATAGGAAAGGGAGAACAGCTAATATTTTAGGATCCAGGTTTGACTGAGGTGAAAGCGTACATTGTTAGCTTTGCAGATGTTGGTCAGGATACACCAAGCTACAACCATGTGTATATAATTGTCATCCAAACTCTTTCAGAGACAGCATCATCCTGCCTTTGGCTTTCTAAATGTGTCCTTTGTTCCTTTCTAAGTGCCAAGAACAGATCTGAATGCTCTGTGAGACTCCACCTGTTCTGGTCAGAGCAAGGGTAAAAAACAGGTTCTCCAAACTGATATGAATTCTCATTGCTAGAGTAGAATAAGCTCTTAGTTTTCCCATATGCATACATGCCCAGGCACTGTCACTGATAGCGTGTTCTCCAAGGTATTCAGTGCCTGTGACCTAAGCACTCCACAGATCAAGACATGCCTTGAGTTTAAATTTTCATCAGCCTCTTCATTAGACAGGCAGTGAACCCATTGTGAAAACCCATTGGTGGCCCCCACACAGTTGGGAAATGTTGTGTTTGAAAGCCAGCCGGATTTTTAGGAATGTAGTTTCTGCCAACTGGTACTGATAACCTGATTTCATTATAATAGCACAAACTTCACCTTCTTGCAACCTGACGCACTTCTTTGGCACACCAAACAAATTCGTCCTGCACCAGTAGTGGATCTGGAATGCCATACTGCCAGGAACCAAAGTTTTCCAGCATCCACTTTCTGGGGAAAAAAAAAAAAAAAAAAAAAAAAAATTGGTGGTGCACTTGGTGAAGAGTTTTCCTGCAGAGTTGAAGAGACCAATGGAGGGAGCTGCCTTGGTACCTGTGACTGTGAGCAGTCAGACTTTTGAAGGAAGCCCAGGTGGTGGGGTTTTCCATGAGACTGGCCCAGAGTCCAGCACACAAGAGCTAGCCAGAGAGCTCTTCTCCACAGCGATTGCAGCCAGGCTGCTGGCCAGGGTTCACATCCGCCACGGCTTAGCACAGCTGGGCTGCAGGCGTTTCTGGGTGTTAGCCAAGTATTTTGTGTCCTACCATTCTTGGCTGCCCTTTTATGTTTTCTTCATATCAGATCCCAGCACACAAGGAACTTGCAGCAGATTTTTAGGTGACTGCTGGAAACCCATTTAACACATCATTCCCCCACATGGTGGCATTGCTTGCGAAAAATATCTGCTGATTCCCAGTGTGTGATATTTTATTCTCAGGTGCTTTAGCCAGAATTCTGCTGCCACAAGGGAGAATTTGCCACCAGGCATGCCTGCTCCTCTTCACTTACTCTGAGAATGAATGCTCTTCCAGATCAGATGGACCATGCAGGTCTCCAAGACTCAGGAGCTCTCAGGGAAGCTGTGTAGGAACATGCAGAAAGCAGCTACTAGCAAGGCTCTAGTGGCTCCCCTTCTGTCATCAGTGATGCAGACCAGCTGTCAGAGTGGTCACACTGCTCTGGAGTCACCACAGAGTGACAGAGGTCAGGCAGGCAAAAATGCAGGCTGCTCCACGACCATCCCGGAAGCGATGTACTGACTGAAGAAAGCCAGGAAATTTGGAAAGCCTCTACGTGAGACGTCCAATGAACACGTCTCACTACGGAGAGGAAATATTGGTAAGTAATCTGCATTATGGTGGTGACCTCTGGGCCTCCTCAGGAGCTCCTTCCAGGAGCAGGGTGAACGTCAAAGCAAGGTCACATCACCCAGGGCCTCGCAGTGCACAAAACGTCAGTGAAGTTCTGGCAGGCTGGAATTAGCAGGCTGAGTCACTCAGCCAGGCATCAGTTGTCAATGTGGTCGCTGTTGAACGAGTGTAACGACAGATTGTCAAATACCTAAACAAGGGCTGCTTTTTGGCAAGAGTCGAGGTATTGAAATGATTTGTAAATCATTCGCAGGATTTCTTTCCTACATCTTTTCAGTACCATAAGTGGATTAGACTGCTGGTCCTTCTAGATAGCATTCTGCTGCAAAGGGGTTGTTACCCCACACTTCAAGGAAAGATGAAAGGACAGTGATGGGAGATGGTGTGGGATAGCTGGTCTTAGAAACCTATTCCCAAAACTGCAGTGACTGGAAGCTGGCTTTACTCCAGAAGCATAAGTGTAAATCCCTACCAAAGCTCTTGTTTATTTTTATGCATGTATTAGCAGTCCTCTTTTTGCTCCTGCTAAGGTTTTGGTTGTGATGATACTAGGTAGGAAAGGGATTTGACCGAGTAACTGCAGGCTGTGCAAAAAAACTTGTTTCCTTTTTAACAGTTTTAAATGTGTCCTTTTTCAATTTAATTGAATATTCCTTTGTGTTTATACTGTGGAAGGGAAACCAGCAGCATGCATTTGTGAGTGGATATGCTGGACAGGGGCTGGGATTGGTTTCCCACTGCTTTAAACCAGTGGAAATCACAACAAAGTGGAATATGCAAATTAGGGTTCTGGTTAATCAAACTCGATAATAATTTGGAACAAAGAGAAAGTCTTAGGGGAGTTAGTCCTTACAACACACCAATATTTTTTTTCTCTGCCTCCCTTCCCCTTTTTCTTTCAGGAATGATTCAATACAATATCTTATGAGAATCTTACCAATTTCTAATTGAGCAAGCTAGTGGAAGGTATCCCTGCTCATGGCAGGGAGGATGAAAATAGATGATCTTTAAGGTCCCTTCCAACCCAAACCATTCTGTGCTTCTATGACTAAAAATCAAGGCAAAACTCAAGGTAAAATCAATCAACCTTAAACCTAATGTTTTCTTCCAGTTTTAAAACAGTCATCAGAGCATCCCTGATTAAAGGGGCTGATTAAGTATGATCCCTTTTTCTTTCTTGTAAAGATTATTGGAAAACAAACCAAGCAACATCTTTGTTATATTTTTGCAGAGAAAGTTCCTTCTTTGGCAGGGGAAGGGTAATTGTGATAGCAAGCTGCTTCTGTTCCCAAATTCCCTGATGTGCTGGGGTCATGTTGCATATTTGCACTCTGCTTTAACAAGGAACAACAACACAGACAGAAGGGCTTATTTTTGGTGTCACTACATTTAGAGCAGATGTTATAGGCTCAATTATCCTGGTACTTCAGCTGTAACATTGCATTATTCTCCAAGCTCCGTATCTTTGGCTGAAATTATTTTGTTGGAAGACACTGCTTTCTGATAGCTGGTGCTTCTGCTCCTCCACTTAGTATAGCCTGACAGCTACCTTCAGTAAGCAAATTTATCATTTTGGATTGCTTCTGCACCATTGCTACAAATCACATTGAATGTACTGCTGAATAAAACACGTTTTTATAATGTGGAGCATCTGCCCATTATAAGAATATCCAGCATTTTAAGGCAGGATCATTAGTCACTGAGAATAAATTGATAGGTTATCAAGTTCTGCATATTTCAGTCAGTATTCAAAAATTCCCTACTTGTGCAATGCAGGAATATTCTACGTTCAGCAGCCTCACAGTATAGTTGAGTATCTCCATATATAACAATGTTGTGAAACAGAAAGACACGTCCTGCAGCTCCTGAATCACAGCCTTGAAATGCAGCATGACAATTATTTCATTTTGAGGCCAATGGTGATGAGCTCTGTCAGCATGGCGAGTAATTAGAAGAAATAGGGATCATTTGACTCATCTTTTCTTCCTGCCTTTGCCAGGTCTTTAAATATACCATTTTCACCATCTAAAGCTTATTCCATTCCATTATTCCATTAATTTACTGCATCATATTCTGGAGTTATGTTTATGAAAAGGGACTCTACATTTTTAATTTGAGGTTTTTTTGTTTTGTTTTGAAGCAACAAAATAATTTCAAATGCTTTCTGTAAAGGTGATGTTTCTTAGAATGCATAAATTGAGATGAAAATAACTGAAAATAATGAGTCAAGCCAATATAAGTAGCAGAGGAATCAGCCAAATGTTACCTCAAAGAAGCAGATCACACATATTAAAAAACAGTTGAATCATTTTATTTTAAAAATCCAGCTAGACATGCAATTCCTTATCTCTGTCACCTAACATTTGCCACATCTTCCACTTTATGAACACGTACACTTTGCTTGGTAAAAAGGTAGACTTATACACTACGATGTATAGCAAGATCAGGCAGTTTTACACTATTTCTGTTATTAAGTAGTGTTATAACAAGAGGGGGGCTTGTTAAAATCTCATTATTTTAGTAGCAGCATTCTCCAGAATATATACTCATATATTTCCTACTCTTGGACTGTATGAACAGATTATCCAACAATTACATATTAATTATTAATCGCCCAGTGCTTCAGAAGCCACCCTGTGGCTCTCTTCTGCAGGAACTCTCCTGCTTTTGCAAACTAATGATATGATTTTCCCAGCTGCAGTGTTGCACTGCACAGCCAGACGGAAGGCTAATGACAGAGGGAAACATAAAGTTATGGGGATGCCTAAGATTGTACCTCACCTTGCTTGGAGAAGGTTATGAAACAATAACCTAAACAAATTCAGCAGGCAAAATACAGAAAATTAGTTAGATGACAAACTATGGTTAGAATTGGAGTGGGCATGTATTTTAGGTGATGTGTATAGGGATAAATGGAAATACCTGAAAATAAGCAAATAGGGAAGAAGATATTTTCCTCCTGTGTTCCCCAAGAACACTTTTTCTGACTCCACATTTAAGTGGCAAGCCTGAGAACTGTGATTTGCATTATTTGTACACATTCTTGGCTGTACATGGTTACCACTCAGGAAAACAAGATTGATTTCTCATTCTCAAGCACATTTATAATGTCAGTGTAAATGAATGTAGGGCATATCCCGGCTAGATCAATATTTATGCAGCCTACTTTAGAAAGCAAGGGAGTTGCTTTGAGCAGCAGGGGAACTTGTAATTTCTTTTCCTATGGTTTCCTCTTTTCCTCGTTTCTTGTGAAATTTGTTTGCATAATGCTCCATGCTCACTGACAATTAAAGGGAGTTTTCATGAAGGCCCCTCCAAAAGGCCGAGGTGCTGCTGGCACTGAGGCAGCGCCGGCACCTGGGGACTCCCTGGGGTGGAAGGAGGTGTGGATGAGCCCCTGGAGCTGCAGGCTGGCCCCGGGAGTGTGTGCTTGTGGCAAGGTGTGTGAGGGCAAGGTGGGAGCATAACGCTGCTCCCCAGAGGGACAGGGGCTTTCCTCGCCAGCTGGCGGTGGAGCTGGTGGCTTCTGCCGCCTCCCTCCAGCTCTGTCTTTAGCTCTGCACTCTTCATTCCACTTGTGAAAGAGCAACAATTAATTACCCTAATTAAACCCAACTGCAGAATATCGAATACTGCGGTTTGTTTCATTCTTCTAGGCTCACCTCTTTCCTGCACATGTTCCCCGTGCTGTTGTCACAGCTAATCTCTTTCATTCATTTTGAAATGGTGGGCAGGGGGCCAGGGGAGAACGGAACACATAATAAATCAAAAGGCAGTAGCAAAACATTAAAAAGAGCCCAGATCCCAGCAGTATGCCAGCATCTATGTCTAAAAGGATCTTCCTAAACAGCTGTTTTCTCACAGCAGAGCTTTCATTTTCTTGATGCTTAGGAGGAGGCAACTTCACTGACCCACAGACAGGAGGCAGCGTTTGTGAATACCCTTTACTTTTCCTTCTGCCGTATTTACCAGAATTTTCTTTTCTTAACCTGACTCTAATAAACTCAAGGGCCTTCAAATGCCCCTGGTATTGCAAGTTCCTGCACAGTGATGCATGTATTTGGAAATTAATTGGGAGATTATAACAAGTAACTTTACAGTACTGGTATCTTCTGGTTGAGTGTCAATTTAATTTGCCATCAAATGAAATACACTTTATGTATACAAAGTATTCCCTTTTTTTTACTAAAGAAGCTCCTCCGTGATGCAAACATGACAAGCTCTAGGCTATTAAATCATCTTGATTTCCATGGCCATAGCACTGAAATGCAGCATTAGCAAATACAATATATTGAATGCTTCTGTAGTAAATAATTCAATTTTTTTCAAGTAAGTAACTAGCAATAAGAGCCCCGTCACTTCTATGTTGACAAAGTATCTTAGTTACTGAGTAACTATAGAGATGTTTTGCTTATGCTTGACATAATTATCAAAATTCCTACCAATAAATGGTGAAAATGTTAAGGCTCAAAGAGTAATTCCTGGAGTGTGGTTCTCTGTTCGCAGGGACATACAAGTCAGCTCTGCACAGGCCAGTTGTATACCCGCAACTAAAAAGATCTTCAATGTATTTCTTCTTGCCATCAGTCCTTTTGGAGCAAACTGGAACATCTGGTGCTGCCCTCCTAATCAAGTTTCAGATTTGGTCAGGCTCAGGCACTGGGCCAGGAGAAGAGAGCCACAGACATCCTAGGGCAGAAGTCAGAAATTACTTTGTTTTTCTTAAAGCTCCAGCTTAGGTAAGGACTTAAACTCTGTGTTGGCTTGTTCAGAAAGGGAGATGCAGTAGAAAGTATGTGCAAAGCTTGCCCATAAGAGCCTCCAACCCAAAAGGATACTGGCTTTGCTACTTCCCTGGTCTGTAGGCAAATCTTCCTTCATGGTCCCTGGCCTGTGCTGTTTTAGCCCTTTGGGGTGGTTCAGATTTTGCCCTAGTGCTGTTAACTCTCTACAGATCTTGACTCTCTGGAGCCTCTGGCAGGCACCCCAAAGTTGGATGTGCCCTATGGCCTGAAGAACATGGACTAGTGCATTGTAGTGGGGGACATTTCCTACTTGACATTCATGCTGAGCTCTGCATGGGTGATTTTTCTCCTACAAGTGAGGTGGAACATGTAGAATTTCAGTCTCAGCTGTGCTCAATGAAGAATGAAGGCTGGAAGGGATCCCAGTAGGATATTTACTGTCTCTTACTGACTTAGAGTATTATAAATGCCATACAAAAATATTACTTATAGTATAATGTCAACAGTAATATATAAACAGGATCCATGTTGTTCCAACAGGTTGTCTTTTAGATATGCAGTGACAGAGGCTCCACGCCTGGCTGCTGTCTGTCCTCTGCCCCGCTGCCCTGACCAGCTATAATTATTTCCCAGTGACTAACCCGAAACTGCCTTGCTGCCCCACAGGCAGAGAGCAGAACAATTGCCTTCCGCTTTGCAGCCCCACGTGTTGAAATACCCTTCTTTCCTTCTTCAGGCAGAACAAGGGCAGTGCCTTTGGACTTTCCTCATAGGTGCTGTTCTCCAGGCCTTCTGTCAGCCACATGGCTGCCCCTGTGTCCAGCTCTCATTCTGGGAGAGCCATACCCCAAAACCAACCTGACTTGCAGCAGGGTAGAGGAAAAGGGCTTGTGCCTGCACCTTGCAAGCCATACCCTTGTTGGTACATCCCAGTGTGGTGTTTGCCTTTGTCCCAGAAACATGGTGCTCCCAGGCTTTAGCTCGCAAGCCAGGTTCCCACCCAGCAATCTGGGCTATGGTCTGATTGGATTTGTCCATTGTTCCTGCCTGATAGCACCATCTCATATGAGCTTGTCTCCGTTCTGAATTGCATCCCGTGTTTCCCCCCACGCCAGCACAGCATCCCCTTAGTGACACCTTGGCACCAGCCTGCCCTGCTGTTCCTGGTACAGCCACTGTGCCTGCTGTCACTCACCTTCTTGCTACAATTTGACAAACCTTTTGTCAGCCTCTTGTAAATTTCTCTTTGGAGCTTACTTATGATGAGAATGGCATGAGAGACGCAGCCAAAAGCACTTGGAAGGCGAGGTATGTGACATCTAAGGCATCTCCTTTCTGCAAGCCTGATGGCTGCCATAAAAGGAAATAAATTTGCTTTAGCTCATTAAGTGTTCATTCCTCTTATCACTGAGTGTGAAATAGTCCACATTTGATTACTTACTCCAGTATTTCCAAGCCATTGACATGAAGTTGGCCAGTTTTCTCCTTTGCTCTGATTTAAGGGAGCCACCCTATTTGTCCATCTCTGTACAAAGTCACAGTTTGACTCATCCTCCACCAAGTTCTTACAGACAACTAACTCCTCATGGCCCAGAGGTGCCATTAGCCAGGTCTTCAAGTATCTGAGGTCAAAGTATTGCTGCCAATTTGCAAATAATTAACTTCTACATGAACTCTTTCCTTGTTAGAGTCACCCATCTTTCCCGCTGGTGCTGCTGGTGTTTGTGTTACCTACCCACATGCAACTGGTGTTTTGAGGAAGAAAAGTAGAAACTAAAGGCACTAAACATCTCTTCTACAGAAAGGAACACGATGAAAGCATTCCTGTTTCAGGAATTAGAGACTATAGAGTCATAGAATGGGATTCCTGATGTGATTCACATTAGAATGTGGTTCCTGGTGTCCCTTGACAATCCTCTCTTGGCTTATGCCTTGGTTCTTGCTTGCCCCTGCATGCTGGGGCACTGCTTTGTACATGCTTGCCCTGTCAGGTGTCCTTTTCCTGGGCATTTCCCTCCTGTGCTGAGGATGGAAGACTGCAACAATTAAAGAATAAAATGTTTTAGAGAGCAAATAAGTGAGTCATGCCCTGGTACGTGTCACTGTAAGTAAAATAAAACAGTAAATCAGCAGATTTCATGGAAAGCATGGTCCAGGCCTTGCTCATGGAGCCAGCACAAGAGATCTGTGCAATCCCAGATCCACACGGATGTGGCCATCCCTGGCACACCATGTCCCACCCCAGCCTGCAGTAGTGATGAGGCCAGTTTCTCACAGTGCCATTAAAAGGAGTTGGTTCAGAGTGAAAAACACTTTCCTGCAGCATAAATCAGCCCTGCAGGAACTCGGTGCTCAGACATGCCATTAATGCCAGAGCTGTTGTGCTGTTTTCAGCTGGAGAGGAGGGAAACATCCCCCAGGCAGTCCAGGGAGAGACAAGGAATGCCAGGGTGCAGGTATTTGACATAATCTTTGAAAAAGGCCAGTGGCTACTCTCTGACACTCTACCACTATTTCTTACTCCTCTTTGGCTGATCAAAAAGCACAAGCCAACCATGTTTTGTTAACCATGAAGAAAAATGGCTCTTTTTTGATGGAGCTGCCACTATATATCCCCAGAAGTCCCATGAGGAAAGCTATGCTTGATTAAACTGAACCCTGGCTTCCAAAATACTGGAGCAAGGGCTGTTACAGGACTTCATCCAATAAAACTGTGGTTTATTTTTATTGCTCCTCATCTGTTTTCCCTGATTTTGATAAAGCCAGAGAGCACCTTGGCTCAGCAATCTCTGCTCTCAGCAGGAGGAGAATCATGCACTGTGTCACCTTACTGAGGTGCCTGTCATGTAAAAACCCTTCTGCAACCTGGAGTGCTGCCTGCACCCACTTTTCTCTCTCCTTCATGAATATTTATGGTGGCAAAACTAGATATTTCATGAACTAGCAGAGAACTTTAAAATTACGCAATGAACAATTTAATATAGAATGAAGTTCCTTGGCAATTCTTCCATATAGTTATATCAGTAAGATTTGTGCCTGTGCAATTCCCAGGGTGAAATAAATTCTGATTTTTTTTTTTTTTTTTTTAGGAAGGGATGGATGATTAATGTGATTCTCCACACACTTTCATCACCAGACTTTGCTGGTTTGCATTGTACAGTAAAATTATGATAGTGCCCTGCCCCTCAAGTTATATTTTCCTTTGCCAGCATATTGCTTTCATCTTCCTGGGGTTGTCTGTTGTACCTTCCCTTTTTGTGTTTCCTTTTTTGTCTCACATCTAAGATCACTGTTTTGTCGTGAGACAGGGTCTTCCTCAAAAATGCATCAATAATAGAGAAAAAATGGAGGAGATAGTCAACGCTGCAGTAGGCGAGAAGAGTAAAGTAGGTTAGGCAGTTAGCATTCATCAAATATTTAGTGACTGATACAAGCTGAAGCCAGCTGTACGGGATCTTGATATGTTTTCTCTTTGTACGACTTGGTTAGTCCATCACACAGGTCCCTGCAGAGCACCCCAGCACTTACCCATGGCCCTGACCTACATTTTACACGGTGTGTGTGCCTGTCTTTCCCCAAATGGCAAAGCCCGCTTTGGAAGAGGGTTTTGCTCCCATTTCAAGGCACCTGCAGCTGTGCACAAGCAGAAACCCTTTGCTCACCCTGGCCGTGCACCAGCATCTGGCCTTTGCTCACCCTGGCCGTGACATGAGCTGCTGTTGTAGGTAAATATTCCTAAACCCGTACTGTAAAATGGTTTCTGTGTTTTCCTTTTTTTCATTCAACCCTTTTTTCATCCAACCCTTTTTTCATCCTACTTTTTTCCTTCTTATAGCAAACACTGCTCTGGGAGAAGCCAGCATTTCCCACTGGTAAGATCAGCTGAGCTCATGTAATTTCTCTAAGCCACAGCACTTGGAAGTTTGGGTTTGTCTTGTGCTGGGGTGGGTTTTCCCCCCAAAACACTAAGGATTAAAGACATTATCCTGTTATGTCATGGGAATGGTTTGTCAGTTTGCCTGTGTGCCCCTATTCCCCTTCGCTGGGCTGGGAACACACACACCTTTTCGGCTGCCACAGCCCAGGCACCTGCCGAGCGCATCCCGTTGCTTTGGTGTTTGTTCCTCAGGGCGCCTCTGTGCTGCAGCTCTGTGCCAGGCCGCTCATGGAAATGTGAGGCTGCGGGATAAGCAGTGAGGGCTCAGGAACGTGCCACGATTTGCTAAAATTGCCTCATGGAGCTTAGAGCAGCGACTTCAGGCAAAGCATGTAACAAAAGTAGCACCCTTAGGCAAATATAACCCTAATTTCTTCTCATAATAATTAAAAGGGCAAAATTAGGAGAAAATATTAATGTCTGCCCATAGAAGGCTTGCTTTTCTATTTTACTCCAGGCAAGAAATATCAATGGAGTTAAACATTTGTTGACGCTTGCACAAGCACAGCCAGAGCAAGAGAGCTGAGTAAAGGCAAATCTTTCCAGAAGAGAAGCCAGAGCCTGCTGTCGCTGGCAAGATGCATGGTTCGAAGGAAATGAAGATGAGTGAGATTGCAAAACTGAGATGCCTGCACTTGCAAATTACTTGTAATGGCTCCAGAAACGACTTGTCTAGTGCTGTTGTTTTACCTTTTACCTACCACTAGGTATGCACCTCAGCTCATTTAAAGGGCTGTATCGAGACATATAATTTGTTTACAGCTCGTTAATTGCCATTATAATAACAATAGCATGATACATGCAAAAGCACGCTGGCGTTTTGGTGGTAGCATGCAGCAGAGCCTCCCGACGGCAGCTCATTTCTTGCCTAGAGCCCGGTTGCAAAACACTATTTAGTCCTATTAGGAATAATTTCGGGGGCAGATTGGGGAGCACGAGCCTTCTCTTTGCCACAGACAGAACACACACAGTTTAAACTTGTTTCCTTCCTAATTGTGGGAGAGCAAAGCACAGGCACTGTTTTTCCACCTGGGTCATCTAGGGTTTGAAAAGGAGCTAATGAGGAAGCCAAGGAATTATAACATGAGAGTGGTTCTCTAACTTCTATCCCACTTGTAACGCATGCAATTGTAGAACTTCTTTTGCAGCCGGAGCAATGCCTCCTGCTCCCAGCAGATGATCCTAAGCCATTCCTCTGGGTACCAGCACAGAGGTTACTGCTGACCCCGTGTGTGGGGGTGACAAATGTGGTGAATCAACTCAAAAAACAGGAATTGTATTGCTGGCTCAACCTTGGGTGCTAATGGGAATTTGGCTTGCCTGACACAGGGTGCAGATTTTGACTGGGGTGCCATCAATCCTGGTAATGGCCTCTGCTGGCATTTGGTGCTTCTTCTGGAAAGAAAACAACCCAGATCTCAGAATTTGGAAAGGGGCTTTGCACTTATTTTCTCTTAAAGAAGCATTTTAAAACTGCAGGTAAGTAAAAAGGATGCAAAGCTTTTACAAAATATACAGACAACTATTTCTTTTGACCACCTTTAGTAAGTACAGCCAGGTTCTGACTGAGCTGTATAAATGCTCTTTTTTTGGAATGGAAACATTTTTCCTAATAGTTTACTATTCTCTGGACTTGTCACAAAGCATAGAGCAATTGTCAGCAATGTGCCCCATGAACACAAAAATATCTTGGATAAACTCCATCACAAGATTTTGCCTTTCAAACATTTTTCATTGCAGTGATCTCTGTTTGCCAAGAAATAACAGATAAAAAGAGAAGAGGTTCTGCTTGGTTCAGTAGTAGATCTAGAATAATTATTTTGTGGTTACAGAAAAAGCCTTGCTGTTTTCACTGTGTATCTTGAGAAAAATTCTTTCTTGCCAAGAGATTTTATGAGAAGCACAGGCTGTGTTATAAAATCATGCTGTATTCTTCATTTAATCACAGGGAGCTGATATAAAATGCAGACACTGCAAGCAAGAGATGAAATCTCAAAACTCTTGTGGTGGAGGACAACTCTGACTTTGGTTTTTACTGCAGTGATGTGTAAGTCCCGACAAACACCTTCAATTCATAGCATCTACACAAGTTTCATGCTACAGCTCCAGAGTCAAGTAAACATCATATCACAGCGGTGGATTACCCCATCCTCATGCCATCAGCTGCTTAGCAGGACATGTAGTGACTGAATGCTTCAGTCATGAGTGTGGCCTCTTTCTTGGTCATTTTTCCAAACCTGACTTACAGTACCAGGCTCTTTCTGGCTTCCTGTGTAAAGCAGAAATCCCTTTCTGTTTTCCCTGGATCCATTACCAGATCTGTGTTTGTGGCCAGGGCTGCCTTGCAGGGGGTTTCTGCAGCAAGGGGAAAGGCTACCGACACCGACTGTGTCAGCCACAGCACATTTGCCAAAAGCCTTGCAATGTGTGTTATGCAGAGAAAGGTTTTCAGCCCTCCTAGTCTGGTCTTGTGAAGCTCCTAGCTGAATTTAGGTGTCTCTGCCTGGAGGTCATGGTCCTCTAGAAGAGTCTATGGGCAGATGGCAGAAGATGGCAAATTCATCTGTCTTCCAGAACTACCCAAGGTGCTGCAACAGCAAGTGATTTACAGCAGGATTTTTCTAGAAGCAACGGGAATAGAATTCTAGGACAGAGCTCACCAGGGCTCTTCTAGATCATCCCCCTCTCTATAAGCCAGATTAATATATCTTACTTTTTTTTTTTTCTTTTTTTCTTTTTTTCCCTAGGATGTGCTCCTGTGGTAGCACGAGTGGCCCTGGATACATCTGGTATAGCTTGAGAAAGCCAGGTTTGATAAGGATTGCTTTCCCTGTCTTTTCAAAGTGGGAAATTTAGATTTTACTGTGACCACATGTAGAAGTGTGCTTTTTTGGAGTTGTCACCATTATCCAATGCACTTGGATTTTACTGCCACTCACTTTTTTTCCCTGCCCTCACAAATGGGGTCTCCGTGGAACACTATTAGGCACCTTGCATATTCCACTGGAGCAGACACCACATATGTTCAGAAGGGTTATCATTGCTCCCTCACTTATGCCAAGCCCATTAATCTTGATGCAAAACAAATTAAAATGTTGTCATCCATACTGGGACAGTTGCGGGGCAGGGGGAGTCTCTGTAATGTACCAAGCATCCATTGTTGAGGGTGTGCTTTGTTACCTGGAATAAATTAGTTACAGTTTCTTGATCTACAGTACGGGATCCAGCTGTTGTGTAATTCTGGAAAAACCTTCTGTTGTTACACAACATTGTTGGTATCACCCCCCATCTATGATCCAGCTGTGCAATCAAAGCTGTGTTGTGAGCACGAGTGCTTGTGTACTCCACACATCCCTGTTCCTGCCTGACTGTGCGCAGAGGCACATCAAACACCACCTGCTTGTTTGGGCAAACGGGGAACAATCCTCTTTTTCCCACAGACTGTGAGGGAATTGAGCTCAGAAGCTGAAGCAGCTTCATGACAATGATTTTGGTTTGAACTTAATGGGTGGATGCTGTTCTACTCACAGGAAAAACTACCAGCCTTTGCCCCAAAGTACCAAATGGCCACACGTCCCCTGCCCAAAGCGAGTCTTGCAAATGGAAACGTGGCTTCTGGACCAGTTCTGCTTTCCACTCCTGACGTTTTCCATCTGGGATTCATAAACCCTAGGTCATTCCCATTTATGTCACGTGAAAAGAGGAGGAGAAAGCCTGCTCCTGCTGGCCACACGCAAGCTCTGGCCAACCTTTGTACCCGGGTCAGCAGAGGTATCGCCACGCAAGAGGTTTTGTTCCACCCAGAGCAGGAAGCGAGCCAGGTGCCGCTGTCCATGAGCACGTGGGGTCACTGGTGCTTGCCCAGCAGAGAGAGTGCCAGCTCTGCTGCAACCTTCACTGGGAGTGGAAATGTGCAGTCTGATAGTAGGAGGGCTTTTTACTCTCGTCAAGCTCAAAATTTTCCTTTTTCTGGGAAAAAAAAAAAAAGGACGAAACACCTAATTGATGTACCTGCTCCTGCACATGCTGTGGATGCCCACACAAGGATGAAGAGCCATGCACGGAGTGGGGCTGTGTGTACCCTGCTGCCAGAGGCTCCCAGCAGCTCGGGACTCTGGCACCAGTCACACAGCCTAACAAGGCATTTCGCCTTCATTGGAGCCCTTGGCTGCACAACACCAGATCACACCCTGGGTCACTGACATTGCTGTCTCTCTTTACTGCCGCAGACTTCAAGCTGCGATCAGTATCTCCAGACACAGACAAAGTGTGGACACCAACAGCATGTAGCAACACAACTCCTTATAAGGACCCTCAGAGAAGAGCAATAAAGATCAGAGCTCATCATTTTACAAACATGTAGGGACCGGTCCTCATCCCAGAGCTCTTGCAATGCCTCACAGGCAGCAGTGAAGGAGAGAAACACCAGCAAACGTCTCCTGACAGTGTTTTAGTCCTCAGCTCCCAGGCTAACTTAATGCCTTCTGATTTCAGTGGAAAATCTGGCTAGAATGAAGCAGGACACAGTCACACTCCGAGTCGCACAGTGGCAGAGAAGACAGCAATCCTAAATCTCCTGAATCCCAGCCTTGTGCTCTTTCTTCCCAAGTTCATGAGTGATTAATCTTTGAGAAGCTTACACTAAGACTTTCATGTTTGTTTGAAATTTTAAAACAAAACCTAATCACCTGCAGGCAATCCTACGTGGCATTTTTTTTTACAGTCCCAGATGCAAAACAACCCTAAACCTGCTCTGCAGATCTGCTGACACAGAGGAGATTAAATGCTATTTTACTGGTCTTTTAAAACCCCTTATTGATTTTTTTTCCTGGGTTCACGTAGGGTTCACAAGGGAGAGTGTTGGTCCCCTGAGTATGACTGTCCATTTTAAGTGCCACTTTATGCATTAAAGGACAGGCTGCAAAAAGGGCAATATGGACAGTAATTCTGAAGGGCTTGCTCATGGCACAGAGCCCCAGCAGCTTCATTTGAGATATGTTTTTCACCTGATATAGTTAAAGCATCACCCAGGATGGGGTGGAGGTCGCAGCCATTTTAACCATGGTGCTGTTGGCTTGAGGAAGCGATGAATCCAGAGCATCTGGCCTTCTGTGAGTGGCAGAGGGGAAGGACCTAATTCCTGTTACATCTGCTGCCCCACCTTGGTTTGTAATTGCCCGAGAGCTTAGGCTCTGTCCCCAGAGAGCCACTGGATGAGCCACGGGCACCCTCTGGGCACCAAACCCCTGGGGACAGGGGCCATCTTTTGGAGATGTGAGAGCAAGGCTCCCACCAACCCCAGCTGTGCTCAGAGGCACCCACATGTGGCTGTCTGTGTCACTGTCTGGGAAAAAGGACCGCCACAGAAAGGGGACTCAGGAGCTGAGCTCAAGTGTGAACCTTGATCATCTGCACAGCAGGAGCATCAACCCTGATAACCCTGTCAGCCACATCTGCTGGAGGTGCTGTCCGGCTCCCAGGCCATCACCTGGCTCTTAGTCATGGCTTTGTCATAAATCTTGTTCTTTGAAATACAGCACAGAAACTGGAACAGCAAAGGGAAAGAGATTAGCATACTAAAAGAAAAGACACTGCACAAAGAGCTTCACTGGCAATTTCAGCATAAATGGGTGGCATCTGGTAGTACCACAAGGAAGAGAAAATGGGGTACAGAAGGTGTTGGACAAGGGTGATTACACTTACAGTTGCCTGGGCTACATGTATACATATAAATGAAACAAAATAATCAGGTATACCAATAACGATATGTAGAATCACACAATAAATAAGGTCAGAAGGGACTGTCTGGCCCAATCCCTACCCAAAGCACAGGTAGCTTTAAAGTCACAGTAAGCCTTTGTTGGGAGAGCTTTGCACATCCCTGCAGGAGGCAGCTTGACCACCAACCCTGTGAAAATTGTTTGCTAATGTTTAATTGGGATTTCCTTGTACATAACTTCTGTTTGGCGCCTCTCACCCTTTCACTGCACTCTTCCGAGGCGAGTCTGGCTCTGTATTTCCTGCAAGGTGGTGTCAGACAGCACTGAGGTCTCCTTTCAGCCTTCTCTTCTTTAGGCAGGACAAACCCAGCCCTCTTGTCCACTCCTTGTATGCCACATCCTTCTGTTGGACCTGCTTTGGTATCAAGGACCCTACAACTTGATGCAGCACATTTAGATGTGGCCTCCCAAATGCTTCATGTTTTCTTCCAGAGAGGCTGAAGATTGGTTTGGTTTGGTTACAACATAGGTTCTCTAAATTTCAGAGTTCCTGCTTTTCCAGCTAAAATACCTTACTGACTAATGCTGGGCAAGTGACACTCAGAAAGATCCTCCAGCTGACCCTACGTGGCTGCTTCCTTCTTCTTAGCTGGTTTCTAAATTGTCAGAGCAGAGAGGCTCCCGAACAACCTTTTATTGAGAGAAGTAGGACAAAATTCAGCCTAATTACCATTCTAGCAGAGCTAGGGCAGTCTGAAGAAGAAGTCTACAGTAGCTGGGGGTGATGGAAGAGGTAGCAAGCCTTGCACAGGAGTCTTATGATGTCTCTTAAGGCCCTATGTTCCTCTTCACTATTTTAAAACACAAAATCTGTAAAGCTTGCCCTTACCTCCGTGCCTGCAAAGCAGAGCACAGCCTGCGGCAGCGATCTTGGGCCGCTCCGCTTTGGTGCCGCTCCTCTTTTCCTCCAACTACGCAGAGTCACGCCAGGCGAGCCTGGCGGCTTCTCTCATCCCGCTTTCCTCGGCCTCCAGGCACGGGCGCTGCTCCCACATGCATCCTCTCTTCCACGTGGTTCATTTCCCCCCACACGGTCTGACTTACACCTCCTTTTTTCTTCTTTGGCTTTTGTAGCAAGCTCCAGCTTGGCTCTGAGAGAGTGACACCGGTTTCAGCCCAGCAGGGTGCATGGTCCTTTTCCTTTGCTCATTCCCTTCAGGGCAACCTCCATGCGCTGGGAGAACATGGCAGTAACAGCTGACTGGGACTGAAGGTTGAGCTGGCTTTTATTCTGATAAGTAATCAGGTCGCATAAACACTATTGAACATGATCAGTTGCATGGTCTCTGCCAGCAAGTTCTTCAGCAAGGAGGGCAAACCCTTTGGTGCTGCTCTTCATGGCAGAGCCAGAGCTTTGTGCATTCCTTGGCCAACTCCTGTTGCATTGGAGGAAAACCCATTTGCCCCTGGGCAGGGAGGCAGGGGCTCTGCAGTCAGCTTTGCAAAGCCTGGCTTGTTCCCCTGTACCCTTCCCCCAGGACTCTCTTCCTCCATCCATCCATCCATCCATCCATCCATCCATCCATCCATCCATCCATCCATCCATCCATCCATCCATCCCTCCCTGTGGGTCTGAGGCAAGCCGAGGCATGTGGCCAGCCTCTGGAGCAGGAGCCAGTGCTCACCAGCAGTTTTCAGCCTCAGGATGTTTCTCTTTGAACAGCTTGACAGCAAAAGCTTTCATCCTGGAAAAGACTGACTTGCATCTGCAGCTCGTCTGCCCACCTTCCTAGGATTTGCACACCAGTGGCTAAAACCTGGCTTTGGCTTTAAGGCTTGAGTGGAGTGGATCTGCTGAGGTGGCCTCACCCTGGCTTCAATCCTCTGCTTGAAAGGTCCCACAGAACAGCCTAGGATATGTGGAATGCCTTATGGCTGAATTGCAGCTTGGCAAAATAGGTTATTATTCATCCTTCAGGGCCAATTGCTGGCTAGCAGAGGCAATTCATGAGGAAGAAAAGGTATCTTTTTGAAAAATAAAGTGGTTTGGGTTTTTTCCCCCTCCAAGAAGCCTGCACAGCAGAATGGCAGCATGCATGAGGAGAACATTTATGCAGATGAGCAGCATGGCCTATTTAAGAGCAGAGTGAAAGAGCAATTATTCTGCAGCTCCATTCTGATGTTAACCAAAAATAAAAATGTCGGGACTCGGCAAAAGGACCACACACAGCCAAGGAAGTAGCACTGGCAGTGGGGGGGTTTCACTGGCAAAGGGACCCTGAGTGGGAAGCAAATAAATGCTGAGGCTCCCACTCACAGAATCACTGATCCAGGGATTGCAGGAGCAATTGCCATGAGTAAGAGCATTAAAACCCCTCTGCGAGGCAGGCTGGAGGCAGTAGGGAATAAAGCCAATAGCTGTTGTGCTCATTTCCCCATCCAGGAAGTCAGGGTGAACTCTGCTCTCTGTTTCTGGCCAGCTGAGCTTGCACTGCCAAGGCTGCACCTCAGACAAGGCACGTGGCAAAGCTGTCTGTAAGTCCTATAGGCACAACCCAGCACCTCTTAGGGAAAAATTTTGGAAGCCTTTGCAGAAGCCACCACCAATTTCTGGTAAGAGAGAGCTGTCAGTTTTGCTTACAAAACAGCTATTTTGTCATTTTTTTATTTTGACCCTTAAAGCAGCTTTTATTTATCCAGGTTTCAGAGAGGGCAAGAGGACACTAAGCTAAAGGGACAAAGGCACCTGATCTGTTACACAGGTTTCTGAGCAGAAAACTCACCAAGATGAGCAAGAAAGCTCACAGCAAAATACCTGCAAGTTTCAGCACAGGTGGTCCCCTGTCCCCAGTTACACCCTCCACTCTCTGCAGTGGTGATGTACAGTGGAATTCCTGCGTATCTGAAAAGTGATTCTTAAAAATTGACCTGCACTTGTGAACTCAGAAGCAGATTCCAGGGTAGCGACTCTGCTCTCCTGTTTTCCCATTACACTGAGAAACAAAGTCAACCATTTCATGATCACTGTGGCCCATCACCACATCCCCCATGAGTCTCTCTCATCCTCCTCAGGGCAGAGGGATCAGCTGCGTGCGGCTGAGCTCTGTTATGAACCCCATCCAGCCACCAAACAGGCTGGATTCTGGAGCATGGATGTAACCCTGGGCTCCTGACACCAGCTGGACACATTTCTCCCAGAGCAAATGCCTGCTGGAGACAAGAGGATTTATGCTTTCAGCTTTACACTGCTGTTTAAAATCAGTGTGATGGGGGAAAAAAGCATCTCTGTGTCTCATGGAGCCATGGAAATAATTATAAAGAGAACTCTTCAATGCCCAGATAGTTTGAATCTTAAGACCTGTCTACATAGTGTAGCTACCTCCTTGAGTCATGGTCTGTAAACTCAGAAAGAGAAGGGGAAAAGCCCCCATGCCACAAACATCCTCACAGCTGGATACTGGGAGAATAGGACAGCTTTCCCTCTGAGCTGAACAGGGAATGATGCACATGGCTGCCTGCATTCACCCTTTCTCCAGGAACATGTTTAGTGCAAAGGAAAACACGCTAGAAAGAGAAGGGGAGTGCACAGCAGCAGAGGCAGAGAGGAGCCCCATCAGAAGCAGTGGTGTCAAGCTCAGCTATCAGACTCCAGCAGATGTGCCTCCATTTGGATGCAATTCTATGCGTAGGCAGTGCAACTGAGGGAAAATCTGATAAAAATAGATAAAATTGGCAATCGGTGGATAGTCGATCGTTTTGCCCAGTGGTAAAGGCTGTGCAGCAAGGGCCTCCTTCAGCTGCCTGCCCCTGGGTCCCTCACTGCCACCAGAGCCACCCACAGCTACTTGTGGCAGCAATGCAGAGATAGAAATAAGGAACAAGACATACAGGAGACCTCCACATGCCTGGAGAGGCAGCTGAAGGCCTGCTGGGGGGTACCAAGATTCCTCAAATGATGTTGGATGTCTATACCTGGATTAATCCAGACCCCTGTCTACACCAGTAAAAGAGCATTAAGTAGGACAGGAGGAGACAGCAGCTCATCAAAGAATTGCAATGATAAGTATCAAAGGGGCGTGTCCTGTAGTTCTTGCTTTTCCTGCTTAAAGAGGACATTTGTATCAGTGGTGGGAATGACAGGCCACAGCTGGAGCACAGTCTGTGGGACCTCTAAGACCTGGTGGCACTAGCTAGGCTGAGGCAGGAGATGAAGACATATTCCCACCTCACCAGCATTCACTGGGAGCTGCTGGAGACAGAATCACAGAATATTCTGAGTTGGAATGGACCCACAAGAACCACTGAGAAACAAAAGCCTTGAAGGCAGGGACAGAAAAGGAGTGAACCTCGTTGCTTGGCTTGTGATTTGTCTGTGTACATTAATCTGGAACCTTTTTGCTGCTGTTCCCCTTTCAGCTGTCACTTCAGCAAGAAGTGACCCTAACCCTTCCCTGTCAGGGAAGGACAGCCTCAACCCCTAACACTGATGGTGGCTTCAGAGGTCTTTTGGCCCAAGCAGATGTCCCAAGTACCTCAGGGAGGACAAGAAGAGTTTCCATGCAGAGGAAGCAGGACAAGGGCACTGCTGAGCCACTGAGGTCCACCTGTTGTGCTGGGTAAGATTTCCACCAGTGCTCTTGTCCAAGCCTCGTGCTTCTCCTGGGCTGTAGCACAGCCAAGTTCAGCCCTGCTTTGGCCCTTGGGCGGCAGAAGGACCCAGAACACACACGTGCATTTCCACCATGTGTCACACCAGTCTCGAGCTCAGCCACTCTCCTGCCACCCACTGAGTTCCAGTGACACCGAAGTGACCACCTTGCCTATGGCCGAGTTTCCACCTCAATTCCACAAGGGACAGAAACCACAGCGATGCTCCTGTCCAACGTCCCATGTCCTGGACACGGGCAAGCCTTGTCTCCCCACTGCAGCTGATGCTCCCCACGGGTGTGAAGACAAGGGCAATCTGCTTGATGCTCAGAAGAAACTGAATCTGGAGAGAGAGTTTGTCCCCAGCTACATTTTCTGAGCTTTTAAAGCCCTTTGGGCTGGAACATGACATTATCCAAACAGAACATGATGCTATAATAAACAACACAGAACGAAAATACACAAACTAATTAAAAGTGAAATAACTTACAGCCAGTGAAACTCAAAACAAAAGGAGGGAGCCAGGTCATTGTGGACTCACCAAGGCAGACAAACAGCAGCACATGAGACTCACAAGGAGATGAAATGGAGGGAAACCACAGAAAATGGCTTAACCAGGGAAGAGAAAGTATTGTCCAACTCACCCAGCAGCAGGCCTGGAAGCAGGGATTTTGTGGCTGATTCCATTGCCTCACTGTGAGAGAAGTGAAGCAAGAACATAGGAAGCAGTAGCACAGGATGGTTTGTGGCCAAAAATTAGATGAGACTCAACATAGGCAGTGCAATGGAAGTGGAGATGAAGGGGGAAATGACCTTTTTTTCATTTGGATAAGTGTGCCCAGCTGAGCCCAGATTGTTCCTCACAGGTGCTATTGCATGCCCTTCTCGTGAGGGCCCAGCCAGAACCGCTCTGCTCTCTACGGATAAAGCAAAGGACAGGCAAAGATCCAGACTGGCAAGAAGGAGCCTGTAGGATTAGAACTCTCTGGAAATAAACAAACCACCATCAATGCATTTGCATTCACATTTGTGAGGCAGCACCACAGGATTATTGCTGCTCCTTTTCTCAAGGAGGGAAAAGTGACATTTTAGACACAGAGTGCTAACAAGCACAGGCAAGTGAGTTTTTAGCTGAAACTACAGTATTTGTAAATTAGAGAAATCTATTTTGCTTCCTTTGATAAAGCAACTGCAGCCTGATCCCAAATCTGCCCTCTTTCACCTGTCCCTGCTGCCTCAGGCACACGATTAAAATAAGGCACTCCTTATTTTAATAGGTCTCAAGTGAGCAGTGAAATCCATAGCCACACCGCTCCTCAGGCTTCTGCACTGCTGCAGGAACACTCGTGTAGAAGTGTTCTTGCTTTGATGGAGGGCCCACGCCAGCTCAACCAGCACCAGGTTCCTTCGGCTCTCCCTTTGTTGCATGACAGAAATCAGTTCCAGAGCACCTGGGACAATTTGGACCTGAACCAGGCTTAAAGAAACAATACTGAGTGACTCTATCAGCAACATTGTAGCCTGAGTCTTTCCATCTTTTCTTCCCTCTCCCTGTCTGTGTTCTGCCCTCTGCAAACTGGGTGACCTCTGCCTTTATTTGCCACTCACTCTTTTTCAGTCCCTGCTGATACAGAACCAGTAAGAAGAAACCATTACTTACCTGGGAGGGGTTTTAACACAGCACCTTGCAGAAAGGACCTCACCCAAGACAAAGAGATGCTCGCCAGGGGGATGCAGGATAGTGAGGCTGTCCCATGAAGGAGAGGGACCCCAGCCTTCCCACAGCCTCCCAGAAGAGCCAGGAGCTGGACACAGGTCCATCAACAGTCCCAGATCAAGAGCAGCAATAGGGCAGGCCCAAGGACCACCCAGGGGTCTAGGCAGGAACAGCAGGAGAGGGAAGCACCCAAAACATGGGCCTGAGACCCTCGTGAGAAGACCTGGCCAGCATATGGACAGCACCAACCAAGCAGCACCAAAGCCCCTGGCTGAGCTAAACTGGGGCTGCTGGGCCCAGGGGAGGCTGGGCAGGCTCCTTAAGGCCCATTAGTGCTCCCAAGGCCCAGCTGCTCATCTTGCATCAGCTTTGGCTTGTTTTCCCCTTGTGCTCTGCCGAGCAGCCACCCCGCTGGTCCTGCGCTCCGCTCAGCAGTCGGTGCAGCGCAGCTCCCATCGGGGACAGCGCAGGCAGCTGCGGTGGCTCCCCGCCATCCATCCATCCCTCCCTCCCTCCCTCTGCCGCCTTTAAACTCTCACGTTTCCCTCTATATCAAAGGCACGGCCAGCTGTAAAAATAATATCCTGGCACGGATGGAACAATATGGCACAATATGCAGACACCTAAGCAGAGCAAAGTGAGGCTGTATGCAGCTCGAGAGAGCGAGCGTTTGAAGCAAAATTAATTTTGTTTAATTTTATTAAAGAAATAAGGGCGCTTCCCAGCTTTTAAGTGGCAACAGGAGGAACCTGGCATGTCTCTCCATCAGAGACAGTTGGGAAGAGCTCACAGCCCAAAGGGAAGAGAGCATATGGAATGTGTTATACGTCTGTCATTGAAGTAAGGAGCTTTAAAGAGTTCAGAAGGAAACTAGATACATTTCCAAACAAAAAAAGGCTGAAAAATACAGGGTGAGTGACAACACCAGTGGGGAGGGGAAAAGGATGATCGCCTTCCCTCTGACTGAGAAAGCCTGAAGCACTAAAGTCTTTTGAATATGGAAGTTGTCTAAAACTGGTTAAAGATGTGCACTGAAAGATGAAACTTTAGGGCATTAATCAAGAAGGCATTTCTGGGGAATTAAAGAAGGGCCCAAATAAATGGTTAAACTTTCTTGGAGCCCACAATCTGGCTATACACACCATTGGAAATGTCAGGCTGACTTGACCTACTGTATCCCAACCCAGGCTCTACTCGCTTGCAAGAAGACCACTGACTAGGTGCTTTTAAAATACATCCAAACAGAAACAATTGAAGTTTGTAAATGAAGCTTCTGTAGCACAGACCACCAGCAAGCAGTCGTGGTGGCCCTGTGGCTCTTGATCACAGCACCCACTCCTCTGCCAGCAGGATGCTCACCCCCACCCATGTGCAAATCAAAACCTGCTCTGAAGTGCTGTGCGTGTCACCTGCCACTGGCCAGGAGGCGGCATTCCCCTGCCCAGGGGGATCCCAGGTACTCTGGAAAGAGCAGGAAAGTGAGGGCAGACCACCAGCTAAACGCAGGTCAAGATGTAACCTGCAAGCCACAGGATGGTCCCTGCTGAAGTGAACGAAACACCTCCTGCTCCTCTTGTCTTTGCTGATGGGGCTGTTGGTGCAAATGAGAACAGGCTCACACAGGTGCCTGAAAAAGCTTCAGAAATGGAACATCAGCATTCTCTTTCTTCAAGCTCCCATGACAGGTTTTGGGCAGCAGTCCCTGCATCCTGAGCCCGAAGGCAGGGTGCTGGTCAGGGCATGAGTGCCCTGCTCCTGCACTGGGCAGTGAAGCACAGCACCTTCCCACCAGCTGTCCCATGCAGGCATGAGCATTAGGAACCTGCTGGCAATAGATGGCAATAAAGGCATTGTAATAGTCCCTTCCACACTGAAGAACAAAACTTAGGAAAATGCTGTTGTTAGTCTCCAGCAGCTTGGCTAGACATCTCTGGCTTGGACAAAGTGCCATCTTTGTCACCTCAGGGCAGCTGCTTTCCCCAGTGGTGCTGGAGGCATGACAGCCTTTGGGAATCAAGCTTTAGTTGTAGAGTATCCAAGCACATTTGCTTTCCTGTTTAACTATGAATTAACATCCTGTTCTTTGCCTCCTCCAACTAAGAACATGCTAGAAATGAGATATCCTTCCTCAGAAAGGAAGAAAAATGTGTTTTCAGTGTGCAGTGCAAAGTCCCAGCTCCCATTTAGCTGCCTTTGCAATGGCAGGCACTGGCACAGGCTCAGACTCTGACAGCTACCCTCTTGCAGGGGTTATTTTATTAGCGAGTTGTACTACCATTGGGAGTTTCCCTATCACAGATTAAAGCATTTCAAATGGCCCTCCACGTCCTTCATAACAATGTTTAAGCCATGAACCATAACATTACAATCTCTGTCATCTTCATCATGTGCATGGCTTTACCACACATGGAAAAGAGAAAGGCTAACCAGGGCAAAACTGAGATGAAAAAAACCTCCAGCAAACACATAAATGAGAAATGGGGGAAAAAAAAAAAATCAACGGGAGACAACACTCAGAAAAGTGTCTTAGCTAGTTCTGTGTAGCCATAACAATTATGAACACATTATAAGGTTTTGAATGTATGGTTCTAGTCTGTCCCAGCTCCACATAACTCAGCCCTTTGCAGATTGCTGGAAGGGCTCATCTCCTCTGTCATGTGTCTGATCCGGCCAAGTGCACTGGGGTGACACGCAGAATTCAGCTGGTTTTGTACCAAATTGATGCAGTTGCTCTTTGAAGTTCTGTGCTATGAAATTGATCTGAGCTGTGGTAAGAAATCAAGTGATGTGTGGAAATTGTCTCTCCCCAATGCCTGTTCCTATTTTTTGGTGCTGCTGTTGCTTTCCTCTGCCCTCCTCTCCTCATGTTACTGCTCTTTTCATCTGTGATCTTTATTTTGTACACTGACATAGGCCAGGACTTACATGCCTGGTTTGAAATACCCAGCAGGCCTTGGCAACATGGACCTCAGAACAAATCTGGTCTTAAAGGAGCAATTAAAGTAAATCCCATGATGCTTTCATCCAGAGCTCTTGCAACTGCTAAGCTGTCTGCTCTTTTGCTGAGGCATGTATATATCCTGTAGAAAACATTTTACAGAAAGGAAAGGAGCATTCTGATAGCAGCACAATTACTTTTATACATTATATTTACTCAGCCTAGACATGCCATCAGTTTCAAATCTTAGTTTTGGTCAAAACAAGAAAAAAATCTGAAGATGTTGAAATGGCATCAAACTACAAACAATGTAAAAGAATATTTTAATGTAATATTTGATTATATAAATTATATATTATTATGTATCCCATATTTTTTAAAGATGCTCCTAAGCAGTATTTTAACACCAAAGCTAAGTGACAAGTAAGCTTTTAAAACAACAATCCCCATATTTCTGTAGTCACACTAATGAGCATTGGTAGGAATTAATTTTTATCTTTGTATCCATCTCCTAAATCCTCTGCCTCAGGAAAAAAGCATACTTTAAAAGTCAATTAAAAATGGACATTTTAGATCAGAGGAAAGTTCTAAGATGAATGTACAAGTGGTTAAGATACAGCTTTCCTTTTCCAAGTTCAGCACTTTTCAGCCTCTGCTTTTGTACCTTGTGCTATTGACTCATCCGTGTAACAATGACCCTGTACACCAGTCAGGGAACACATATCAACATTAAAAATAATAGTTTTATTATGTTCTGTCTCTTGGGCAAAATGTTCCCGAGCATGAGATATTCCAGATAAATGTCTGATCTGTGGACCTTCAGGCTAAGTAGAGAGAGGTAAGTAAGACATATCCTCAAAGATAACCTCAGACTGCCTCAGGAATTACTCCCAGGGAAAAAAAGGAAGAAGCTTCACAGTGCTCAGAAAGCAATTCTCATTGTATGAATGCAAGCATCTAGACCCATTTTAATCCTCAATAGTTCTTCAGACACAGCTTCCACATCCAGCTGCAATTCTGTGTCTTCAACATTTGCTATGACACCTTGGCTGTTCTAGCTCTGGTTGGGGTTGGCAGGGACCTGTAAAAGTCATATTCCAACCTCCATGCAATGAGTAGGGATATCTTCCACTAGATCAGGTTGCTCAGAGCCCTACCCAGCCTGAATGTTTGAATGGGATGGGGCACCTACCTCCTCTCTGGGCATCCCATGCCAGTGTTTTACTGCCCACAGAGTAAAGAATTTCTTCCTAATATCTAATCTAAACTATCCTTCTTTTAGTTTAAAACCACCTTCCTGGTAGGCACCCTTGAAGTATCAGAGGCCATAATAAGGCCTCCCCTGAGCCTTCTTTTCTCCAGGCTGACCACCCCCACCTTTTCCAGCCTTTCCTCACAGGAGAGGCGATTCAGCCTTCTGATCATCTTTCATGACCCTTCTCTGGACTCAAGGTCCACATCCTTTTTAAGTTAGCGAGCTGTCCCTGAGCTGGACACAGTACTCCAGCTGGGATCTCACCACAGAGGAACAGAGGGGCAGAATCACCTCCCTCAATCTGCTGGCCACACAGTTACCATTCTTATTTTTTTGAGCGGTAACAAGTAGTATGCTCATCATGTGAGAAAATACATAAACATGAGAAAACTCAGCAGAAACAAGCATTACAAAATCAAAGTCAAAACGTACTTAGATGGCATGAAGATGCTAAAACCAAGTTAAACTGGAGCATCTGAGATTACCTCAGCTGTCAAAGCATGGTGCCAATAACACCAAAGTCGTGGGTTTGATTACTTGGACTCGATGATCCTTGTGGGGCCCTTCCAACTCAGAAAATTCTGTGCTTTCTGTCATCTCAAGTGGTACTTACAAGTTCTCCACCAGCATAACTGGTGGAGTTATGCTGCCACCTATTGTGAGGATGAACCTGGCACGTGTTATTTTGCTAGGCAACGTTTGCAATAGTTGCCACTTGTCTTTCTCTTCTTTGCATTAGAAATACTTTATTCTGAAATATCTGCTACTGATCAATGGTGGTGAGAACCTGCAGGCGTAGGTGGCCTTTCAGCTGTACCAAATACAGCATGTTCAGACATTCTGATCTCTAATCAACCTGCTGCTGTCATCACAAAAGCTGGTCCAAAATGAGAACCCTGCTTCTCTACTCGGATTGGTGGTTGAGGAATTTGGCCATGGGCAGAAAGGCAATGTGCTCCCCCAGGATAATGCTCCAAGATGTGCTTTTCCTTCCTCCCTCATGCGAGGAGCACAGGACTATAGGTCAGTTCCACAAAACTGAGACAGCACCCTGAGCTATAGTATGAACTCATGACTGTGCCTTTAGGACCCCTCTTCTTCCCCCCAAGCACAAGGGCACTCCACGTGGCCTTTATATATATTGTGCCCGACTCCAGCAGCTGCAGTTACCAGCCCTGAGCAGGAAGCTCTGTTGCCCAAAGCTCATTTTTTCTGTGTGCAGAATTTAGGCAAACTTATTTCAGGAAAGAGGCCTCAGGAGGCCCAGGCCAGCACATCTCCAGAGGCTCACACCATGAGAAAAGGTGAAAAAACTACAATAGTAATTCCATCTCTCTAAAACTGTAGCTTGGCACTGGTCAAGTTCTGCAGTTCTCAATGTACCTTTCCCCACCTTTTTACACAAGAGATGCTCTGTTCCTTCACCTCTCTCCAGCAGTATCAGCTAAGCCAAGACATAGACACTAGGCCATCCCTGCCATCCAAAGGCCACTTAGCTGGGAAAAGGAGGCCATCTGTTCGGCCACAGCAAGCAGCGTGCATCATCACACTCCCTTGTGCGCTCTCCTTCCAATTCTCTCCATGCCTGCCTCATTATTCATTTCTTCTTCCAGTTTTAGGAACCAAATGGTTCCAATGCAGAGCAGCACTGCAAACCAGGAGCAGTGCTGACTCAGGAGTCACTCCTGGACAGCCTGGATAGCTGCTCAGGCCAATCAGCTAGTGGGATTTTCTCATTTATCTTTTGGGCATTCAGCAGCTTCCAAGCCACTCTGCCAGAGAGAGGATCTCTGGAGCTGCAGCTGGAGTGAAACCTGATTGCACACACAGCAGCCAGAGAGGACAGCCAGGTACCAGTGCTGTCAGCCCTCCAGCAAATCAATCAGCAGAAGTATGAGGTGTTTCTGCTGTTTGCTGTGCCACAGGGTATGTATTTTTACACTTCTGAATTGAGTCCAGCCAGCATCTGTCAAAGGGCTGCTTGCAGCACAGAGGGAAATGAGTATAGCAGTGACTAAAGATGGCACTGTGAGTAGCAGATGGCACTTTCAGAGTAGTATCACCATTTACTCCTTGGACAGGTATTTGCACTCCCTTGAGTCCAGGGAAGGGACACGGGCCACTTGCTGTAATGGAAACTGTGTGATGGCATCTGTGTGACTCCTGGGTTCAACACCCCACCACGATTATGGGGATTGCCTGAAAGGTTGGGTTCATGGGCAACTTTCAGCCTCTTCGTCACCTGAACTGGTTCCTCCAGAAGTAGGTTGTTCTGGGGAGTAATCTGGGATAAAAATCCAAGGTAGTCCATGGAACTTGGCTCCACAGATAAACTGCAACTCGAGTACATCCAGACACTGCATTCCTAGCAGACCCTTCAACTGCCCTGATCAGGCAAATTTTTCTAATTCTTTCCTACTCCCAGCAACTCCTAACTTCCATTTATTTTAGAAATAGAAGATGTTGCTTTCTGGTCACTACAGGACTAGGGCACACATTATTTACATGGCAGTAAAAAAATAGTACATTTAACCCGGATTTTAGCCCAAATCCAGAAGCCATCAGGTTAGGATAGGCTTACCTGTTCTGAAAGGGCTGAGGTCCAAGTCCTGGGCCTATCACACATGGGCAACCTGTTTCTACCAGATCTGCTATATCTTAGAGAAGTTTAAATTGAGATACAGTATCTTGACTTCAGACAAAAAGACTGACCTCAGTTTAAGTCAAATATTCTCAGCTTTGCTTCAAAAGTGATAAATTCGAACCAAAATGGTAGCTTGCCAAAACCCTCCATCATCCCAATCCCTATACCCAGCAGCAGCAATTCATCAGTCTCAGTGATAAAGGACAGTACATGCACACAGGTACTTTTTTCTGTTTTTTTTTATTGCTGTTAATTCAAGGAAAAAGGTTGCATAAAATCCAATCTCTTCTAGAAATATAAGTGACCTTTCCAGTACATTTCAAATATCAAAGTATATGGTAAACATACAAATAAAGAGAAGGTAACATACCTCCTATTTACAGTACAGTATTTTAAATCATAAAATAAGTTCCATAAAGTACAACTGGCAGGTAATTCACAATACAAGTCCATTGGTGGTTTAACACCCTCACTTCAACTCAAACGCAGTTCAGTCATTTAATGTGGTCCAAAAATACCCAGATCAAATAAAAATTTTAATCAAAATAATTTTCATTTCCTACTTAAACTTTTTTTTTTTTTTTTAAATTAAAGCTTTCATCTACCTCCCTCCCCTTCCCCCCTCCCCCAAGAAAAAAGTTTCAAAATGTACACTGGTGCTACAAATATAAATGCTATCTATGAAGAAATGTAGTAATCAAGCTTTTTTTTTTTTCTTCAAGTTTTTTGTTTGTTTAGCAATTTATTAGACAGCTGAACCAAAGATTGATTTTTATTTCATCCCTCTACCGGACACCGGGTCTGATTTTAAGAAAAAACCATTTCTGCCATGAACTGTGAGGAATGCCAAACCTTATGGATATACAGTGGTAGTTGTTCATCGGTGTTGAATGCAGCAGTCAAAAAACACACTCGTCTTCCAGATAACCTCAGTGCACTTTAGGAAATCAAATATTACCTGGAAGCAATTTAGTACATATATTGGCTTTTAAAAATAAAATAAAAAATACAGCAGCATTAAACTTACTTACTCATGATACTGACATGTTTAATACCATCTTAACACTCATTTCAGTCTTTCACATTATACCGTAATTACGCATAGTGGTAAATTGTTATAAAATAGTGACTTTCCTATTTGGTAGACAGGTTCTAATACTAATACCTGACTATTTTGTAGAAAACCATAGCTTTTGTTCAGTTTGAAATAAAACATTTACATTCTAAGTACAATGCAACACTGTAATAGTTTAGGAAAAAAATATTCAATCAAGTAATGTTCATTCTGTGTTGACACGATGTAGAATAGCTTTAAAAAATGAAAAAATGCTGTCAACTTTCATTACAAATGCAAACACACTGAGTACAACATTCATACCATTTTTTTCACCTTTGTTGCTGAACATACAGGCTAAAAAGCTACAAGGGAAGAAAAACCTGTCAATTTAAGCTCGTTCACTTTTCTAAATCTGTTCCAGTCCACACAGTTTCAGCCCGTTCCTGCTCTGTGTATTTCATTTGTTTGGCCCTCTCGAGAGCTGCATATCTGTATTATTATCAGGTATAGTACACATACACTATCGTGTTTTCCTTTGGACTCTGCTAACAGGATGTTTGAACATCTCCCCTCAATTAATGAGCATTAAATTTAGAATACAGGTAGGGTCTGTATGAACTGCTAAACACTCATGCAAATCCAACAAATCCACGTGGACAACTGGGGAAAGTAAAGAAAACAGCAGCATAAGGAGAACAGGGAGGGAGGGAAGAAGATTGTGGTGGGGAACATGACCAAGTTTCTTCTTTCACTATATGACTGCTCCACCAGTGATGTCAGAGGTCAGAGGAATTTTTTTTTTTAACTGCAGTAAACATTGCACATGTCTCAAGTCTTCAGTGCAAAAGCATGGTTCGAATGCTCTGTCTGATTGTTTGGCTGTGTGTGTGAATTACATGCATTACGCAAGCCTCTTGTAGAACCAGGAGGAGACCAGGGACTCAGCCTTCTTCTTTTGTACGGAACAGAGGTGCAAAAGCAATGAAAAAATCCAAAAGAATATAAAACCGGGAATGTCCCAAAACACAAGACCAACCTCCCCCTCCCACACACACCTTCCCCCAAATTCCCAAGCTTCAGTTTAAGTAGGCAATGTTTACTTGTTTCAGTCTGCAGAATCCAAGGTATCATTGGAAGGGGGAGGGGGAGGTGCGTATCTCAGTCTGTAAGTGCCTAAAACAGGAAAGAGAACTACTAAGTCACTGCTCACAATTAAAATGGATTACAAAACCACTACAAGGTATCAAAATGGACATGCTCTTCAAAAGGCACTATCATCCTCCAGTCCTTTTAAAGTAGGTCCTCAGACTCTATCCTATTTTCTTTCATCCTCTTGCTAGAACTGTAAGTGTAAAAAAAAAGTTATAGAGTGTAGATACAGGACTTGAGCTCTACTGAAAAAATGAAAAGATGGTCCCCACCAAGGTCCATCTTTCCTGTTCCGGTCCAAACAAACTACTCAAGTCAGAATGGGAACAAGGGCAAGAATCAAAAATAGATTGTGCTCGATGCAAACCCTGCATTTTCCCCATTCTTCTGGACGGAGAGAGAAATGGAAGCTATTCCTTTTATATTCAGCTCCAATTGGTTTCTGCCTTTTTGCTGCAACTTGTCTGAAAAGTTAAATGTATTGCATCATGGGGCACAGAAGGATGGCTGATTGTGCAAAGGCAAGCCCTAGGAAACATTAAATATCAAATGGCCTGTCTATTGTTTTTTCTTTCAATTCTCAGAAGTTTAAGGAATCCAAGGTCATATCATAAACAGTAACTGATTTCTTTTTGCCAATGAATTATCTCAAAAAGCACCCCAACGAATGGGAAAATTAAAACAACATGCAAGTCTCAACATAATGCCAAAACCAAACCAGTGGAAAAAGAATGACAATTTAGGACTGGCATAATTTTACTTTCCAGCTCTGAACCCATTTTCAACTTCATGCTGTGAACCCCATTCCCTCGCACTGTCCTACAAGATTTTCAGGCAGAGATAGGATACTTTGCAGTTTTAGAGCAGGTCACTAGTGCACAACCATTTACACGAAACATACACACGCACGCACACCTTTCTGCAAGACCAGAAACAGCACATTCAGAAAGGTAAAGAGAAACTACCAAACTCAAAAGCAAGTCCGCTGGGAGTTATCGTGATTACCTTGTTGACTGGCCTCCATGGATGACTGCTTACAGTCCTGCGCATAGTGTCCACTTACACCACAATTGTAACATGAAATGTTCCCATTCTTCTTGGGTCCCGACCCATTTGTGTTGGCAACTACGTTAGGTGCTGGATATACAGGATAGAACCTCCCAAATCCTGCCATCTGCTGCATACCATAGTTGGCTTGGCTTCCCATCACTGGGTCATGCATAAGCCCATTTGCATACGGAGACTGAGGCAGGAAGAATGGAAGTTGTGTTCCATTGCTTTGATGTGCTTGATTGAGGTAGCTGCCATTGCAAAGTGATGGCAGAGTGAAGAAAGATGGAACTCTGTAGACTTGTCCATGAAGTGGGTTATGATAAAAATAGCTATTAATCTGAAGGCTGCCATTGGTCCCACAGCTACACCTACGTCCACAAGAACCGCAAGGGCCAGATCCCAGCTGCTGCGGAGGTAACATTGTCCCGTTAGTGTTATTATTCCCAACAGCGTTTATGTAGGATGTGCTGTCACTCTGTGCAGTGCTGTGTGTTAGAGCGGGGCTTGGGCTGGGGGCAGGGCCTGGCGTGTGCGTCGGGATTGCAGGAGGAACAGTGGACTGGACCTGACCAACACCGAGGCCAGCGGACTGAGGTGGTGAGGAAGTTGCTCCAGTGCTCAGCACGTTTGTATTCTGGTTGGGCAACACACTGGTAGCGTGAGGGCTGCCTGGCAAAGCGTACGAAGCTGGTGGAGGTGGCGGTGCTGCTGTGGAGAGACCAGCTGCTGGAAGAACTACCTTGAGATTGGTAGGCTGAGGGATTGCTCCTGGGTTTCCCTCAATGTGAGGCACCATTTGATTCAGTCCTACCACCTGGGATGCAGGTTTTGTGATGGGATCTGTAGTAGGAACTGGGGATCCTGGGAAACTACCTGGATTGTGGACTGGGATAAAGGCAGTATTTGGTGATCCAATACTTAAGTTTCCTGTTGGCTGCTGTGGTCCATTAACCGTGCAACTTTCTGATGATCCCTGTGGAGAGGGGATTTTCAACCTATGTATTGCCAAATGCAAAGCAGGGCTACCAGGCTGGACAGAATGTGGAAGGAAAGAAGATGGGACTGGCAAAGGGGAAGCCATGAGCTCAAGGCGTTTCTCAGGTTCACCAGAGGTCACTGGGCCCATTCCTGCAGGAGGGGAATTCGCAGCCTCTCTCACTGGCGACACAGCGACGGGCGTGGTAACCAGCATTCCCATGGTTTTACCATCTGCAGATATGGGTGGTGGGACAACTGCTTCAGGCTTTTGGGCAGCGCTGTGCATCACACAGTGTAAGGCAGGCATGAAGGAAATATGCTGAAACTTTGCATTCAAAGGATCTTCTGAAAGGCTCCCATTTTCATTATTCACTGAAGAGATCTGAGCAGATGATTTGCTCATATTTGATGAGCTGACAGCACTGTAGCCTGTAAACCTGGTTGTATTTTGATTCCCAGAGTCCTCAGAATTGCTGTCTGTATCTGTGGGGACAAAAGCATTTGTAAGTCAGAAGAATGAATCTCAAGCAACAGATAATCACGCCCTGGACCCATTTACCCATATAAAACCTATTGAGTTTGATGACATGAATGATAGTTATGTCTTCCTAAACTGTGACAACTTCGAGATTCTTTTCATTCATCCAAATTAAGCTAGGTCCATCTTCATGATTTGCCTATATCCACCCACCTAATTAGCTACCGTGTCTTTGACTTGTCCATATCTGCAAATGTCAAGAGCAGGACACAGAGTGAATTAGGAATTTGGATCTGTCTAGAAAGATATTAACACACATTATTTAAATTTGGAGGGAGTGGCAAATTGTCAGTACAAAAAGAAGGAGCTCCCAGACATGCCACACATAATTTCATATAAACCCACCACCTTTCAGGCCAAAGTTTTCCACATTATTGTGCTGTGGAAATTTCTCAAGAGAGCTGTATCACTGAGGCCAAAATATTATGACATAGGTGTAGTAACCTAAAACTCTGGTATTTAAACAGTGCTAGAAGCCGTCAGACTGCCCAGTCATGAAATCCACAAAGAAAAATGTATTCTGTGGCTAGTTCAGAAAATAAAGTACCTAATCAAACTGAAAAACAAGTAAAATAAATGCAAGAAAGAGATTAGTCTAGGAATAAAGGCATTCATGCACACTCTCCATAAATACAACCTCTGTCTTTTTCTTCTTCACTATCAAAGCTTTCCCGTCCATCATGTCGTGGACTAGAAGGAGAGCTGTAACTTTCAGATGATGTTTCTCCACACGTATCATGACCAGATCCAGCATCCAAATTCAGATCTAAAAATAAAAGTTGTCAGTTTTATTTTTGATCTCAGTGTATGGAAGTGAGGTTATTTTGATTTTCTCGCAAGTTGAGATTTTTGCCTGTCCCTACTTAATTGCATCTGTCCCCTGTATTCCTATTGCTTCCATTCCCAGCACTCAGGACTGCTCTCATCCCTAAATTTGTGATGAGTAAATCCTTGGTGTTAAAGAAGGTGATACTGAAAATTGATATTTATGCAAAGCAGTGAAAAGAATGATGATCTCGAATGATTCCTGTGATGTTTATACTGGACTGTACTACAACACTGATTTCCTCTGAATGGTAGAGATCCAGCATTTCTGCTGGCAGAGCTGCAAGCGCTCCTCGGTGACACCAGCACAGGCAGGAAGCTAACTCAGCAGGACATGGCAAAACAACACACCACTGCACAACTCACTCTTCTAGAACAGGCTTTAACCAAACTCAACAAATCCTGTTTAAAGAAAAATAGGTGAATTGAAAAAGTGGTAAACTGTTTTCTAAATTCTGAATAGATCATGAGACACTTTTGCTGGAAACCACCTTTCAGGGTGGGTAGCTACTGTGGTTTGGCTTTCAAGTTCAGCCTCAGAGGGGAAGAATAATGACAAATGCACCCTCTCTCAGAATCTATGACAGACACAATATGGAAACCTCAGCCCACAAAACCTCAGTTAGCAAAACCTCAGGACAAAAATTACAATACTAATTATGATAATAATTTCTAAATTTTTCCCCAGTTTTTATTGCTACTGGAAGTTTAACAGGTTGGGATGGCTCACTAAAAAGTTGCCTTAATGCTTCAATTCTTGAAATAATTTCCTGAATTAAACCTATAATTGCTTAAATTATTTTAACAAGTACTTTGAACGTCTAATATAAACTAGAGCCTTACTGAGAACCTGAGATCACTAAGACCCAGAGTCTAAAGCGCTAATCACAAAGTATCCAGTCTTACAAGCTACCATTGTAACTAACTAATGCTTCAGACAAGTTCATAATAGGGAGGAAAAAATGAAAGCAAACATGATGAGGATAACAATTACAGACTCAGAGCATTTCAAACAAAGCCTGGATACATAAACCTAGGCAGAGATTCAGACTGTTATTTCTCCCATAGACTATTTCTCCAATAAGTATCTCAAAAGACGTTTTGATGTTTATATGTAGGTTGAAAGCTCGTGTCTGAGCAGGATTTAATGGCTTCCAGCCTGTGGCTTACAGCTGCTTTTTGAACCAGCCAACAGTTTCACAGGAGGCAGTTTCACATCTGTAGAGTGGTGGGTAATGAGCAAACAGAACTCCTATGATAAAGCATTCCCTACTAACTTTGCAGAATCAGACAATCAACTAGGTTGGAAGAGACCTCTGAAATGAAGTCCAACCTATGCCCAACACCACCTAATCAATTAAACCATCGCACCAAGTGTCATATATCCAGTCTTTTTCAAAACACCTCCAAGGATGGTGACTCCACCACTTCCCTGGGCAGCCCATTCCAATGCCCAGTCATTCTTTCTGTGATTAATTTTTTTCTAATGTCTAGTTTTTTCTAATGTCTAGACTAAACTACTCCTGGCACAGCTTAAGTCTCTGTCCTCTTGTCCTGTTGCTGTTTGCCTGGGAGAAGAGACCGATCCCCACCAGGCTACACCCTCCTTTGAGGTGGCTGTAGAGAATGATAAGGTCTCCCCTTAAACACTACTGCATCACCTCCTGAAGTCACTGTCAGTTCATAAAACCCAGTGCGCTTTGCCTGACAACAAAAACATTAACCAATCAGAAATGCATGCAGCAGAGCTCTGCTGTAGAGTATGTTTTCTGCTTAATGGCCCTTAACTACAGCTTTCCAAAACTGTTCTAGTTTTGCTAAGATTGTGAACACTGAGTTCTTATAAGTTTTACTCAAATGCTGTTTGTAGAAGGTAAAAACACCTGCCCATAAAACACGTCAACAATTCCAAACCAGATCCAGCTGGAACTCTCCAAGGTGAGAAGTGGTGAGAAGAAAGAATGAAAGCTTAATCAAGATTGTATGGAAGCAACAATGACAAGGCACTTTTAAAAGTCCTTTCAACATTTATGCCAGATAGATGATGTAAAAAAAGGCAAACTCTTTGTCAGCCTTCTGTCACAAGAACTACCTGTAAGTCAAGATCGCAACTGATAGTGGGAATTTAGAAAACATCAAGATGGTGAAGTCAGTGGGCAGCACAGACCTTCAGAAATTTGTATAAAGCTTGGAGACTCAGTTTACTAAAGGAACACGAATATAATTTTTTCTTACAACTGACTGATGTACACAAGTCTTGGCCTAGACACTACATTTAGGATTACCCTAAAATGAAAACCCTGCTAGGGCAGCATACACAGTTCTGCATTGTAACTCAGTGGTCACTTGGTTTAAACACTACAGTTCATCAATGCTTCACACCACAGGTTTTATACAGGTTTCTTGTGGGCCATTACAAAACAGATGAAGAAACTAGCAGGCTGCTAAGAGCACACTAATGGCAAGATACTCCATGTCCACAGCAGTAGCCCAACAGCAGCTGTTTCTGCAATTACTCCACCCCATAAGCCAACTCATGCAGACTTCACTAGTATTTTGCCACCTATGCACGAAGACACACACCCCAAGCAACTGGATACAGAAGACTGAGTCTAGCATGTTCTATACAGCAAGACAAAGCATAGATTAGACTACCAATATACCAACTCACACCAGAACATTTTTCAGACTTGTGCTTTCCCCTTTACAGAAGACCCTGAATAAATCAACTGCAAGTCAACAGCTTTGGAAAAAGCACCTTACCTTTTGCGGTCCCGGTACGGATGTGCTGCGATGCTGCAACTCGAACTCCATTGCTCCTGTTAGTCAACCTGCAGTCAGTTTTCTTTGCTTTCTCCCTGTGTAAAAAATTTCATGGCTTTTTTGCAAATGCATGAGCACAAATAACCAACCATGAATGAACATGGAATGACGCTGGAATCAAAGGCAGTGGCACAAGGCCAGAAATGCAAATTTAATAGATATAACAACAAATAATAAACAATTAAATAGAGGCTGCTGGTGCAATATACCAGGAACTAAGCTACAAGCAGCATTACTAAATACTATGAATAAAGATCTATATAAGAAAGGACACCAAAAAGGAACAGGAGCAGTGGCAAACAGTAAAGTCATTTGTGAAAGCTAATGTGTGTAATGCAGCCCTACATTCGTCTAATGTAATAGCATCTGGAAACTTGGAAGTAGGCAGAGTATTAGGTAAGGGTGGAAGTGCTTTCACTTCTCACAGTACATAGCCTGCAGGAAGTTCTGAAGCCCTCTGATGTGCAAATTGTCTTCAATAAGATGTTTCAGCCAGTTACCACTCACTTCATAATGTTAAAGGTTGCCATCAAGCCTCATTTGATTTTCAGTATATTCTGGACAGCTTTACATCTTTTAAGTTTCAAATAAATATAAAGGGGAAAAGGTAATTTAGTATTGGTTAAGAACATATTTCCATTTCTTCATCTTTTAATTAAATGCCAAGTGATATTTTGAGAAATTAATGCATTCACTTAAAATTCTCTTTTTCAAGTTACTTCTTTACAGAAAATAAAATAAGGATTTTTATGTAGCCTTGTCTCACATCAGACCAGCTCTTGTGCCAGCACAGCAAATGAAAGCACCTAACTAACTGCAGACTCTGTTTATCAGAGCAAATGCATTACACTTCATTTCTGGATTACCAGTTACATTAGAAACCTACTTTTCCAGCTGTGGCTTTCCTTTCTTCTTGCTTACTGTAGACAGACTTCGTTTTTCCACTGTGTGCTAGACAGAAAATACAAAGACACCGGTCAAATGACAGAATTTTTATGAAAGCCAAGACAACACCCCTTCTAGACCCACAGGTCCACAAGTCCAAGAGTAGTGGGCTAACAGGTGCTATAACCACCCAAACAACCACTTGTTCAGTACATCTGAGCCTGTAAAATAACACACCATGCCTTGTGTTTACACGAGAATCAGCAAAACACTCAGCAAATTACTACTTGCAAGTATGCCAGAGATATCCATCAAATTATTGTTTGCATGATGTTCTTCCTCCAGAGGATAAAAACAAATGTGTTTCAGCACATACCTGCTGAAAAGGCCGATCACCAAGCTTAAGGAGCTACAAAATTTGTTGCTAAAAATGGAATTATTTGATAGTTGGTGGTGAGAAATACATGTGACAAATTATTTCTGCATAGTGACAAGCAGGTACCTAGCCTTAAACTGGAGGTTTAAGCTGCTAAACTAAACTCTACAATACAGCATATAAGAAAAAACATAGGACTTAACACAATTTTTAAAGTATGCTATCAATAACTGTTATTAACAACTCATATTTGGCAAGGAAGTAAAATTTATGAAAATTCTGAAATAATCTCTGTCCAAATCACTGTATCTGGGCTTCCTTTAAATAGCTTTTCCTGTGCTTCAGTAATTTAACGTTTTCTTGCTTCAAGTTTGCACTATTTCAAGCTTTGATGCAGCCCACCATTTCATGTTTAGAAGCCAACCTCAATTCACTACCCTGCTTTATGAAATAAGGAAACTATTTTTGTTTGGCTTGGTATTCCAAATTCCAAGCATAAATGAGAGTAATATTAAATAATTCTAACATTATGTGTTTTTCATGTATAAGCAGTGAGCAAGCTTCCTCCCCCCAATTTCAGTAGTAGATAATTTTATTTATAAACAATTGTTCTGTTTACCTATATTCACAATGAGATTGAGTGTTGAAGAGACACAAATCCCAGAAAAAGTGTATATGCATCTATCTATTAATTTTTTTCAATGATAATTATTTAAATAATGCAGGTAAGATAGAAAGAATATGTTTAACCTGTTGTACCTACTGTAGCATTAATACAGTTTAGCTATTAATACTGTTTCCAGTTTGTTCCATGCAATAACAGAAATTGCCCAAGCGTTCTGGAATCCTCTCTGATGACAATGCTACAGTAACAGGAAAATGCCTGATTACAAATTAACATTAGACTTTTCTGATTACTTACATTCTGCTGGGAAGTTTCATTTACAAATTCATAAACAAAATAGTCAGCTTTCTCAGACAGTGGTAAGGAATTACGGAGGGTTTTCTAATCAAAGCAAGTCAGCAGCAACTTCAACACTTAGTTTGTACAATATTAGGAGCACTTTTCATCTTTTAAAGCTAAATCTCATCATGTGTCATGGACAGTCTTTTCAAGTGTCTTGGAATATGGTTTTAAAGAATAAACAGCAACACACCTGGTCAAGTAGGTTAGTACAGTGCTCTGGGTGCTGCTGGACAATACAGCTTTTCCTTCTCCAGTCCATCACCCCATTCTGCTCTGAGTGCTGAATATTAAGGCTATCCAGTGAAGAACATTTTGCACTGCTAGTGCTGCTGAAAAGAAAAAGGAAGCCCCAAAAGTTATGCTGATGTGAAGAAATCTGCAGGCTTTTCTTACCAACATGCATGTTTTGCATCATGAGAAATTTTGATTTTAGAAAACCCTAGGAATTTTCAAGAGATTTAAAAGATCTAAATTACAGCAGCTCTTGTGCTCTAAACTTAAGATTGACCATAACCGGAGTTCCTTTTTCATTTGTCTACTACAATTTGATGTAAAATTCAGAACAACAGAATTTCTAGAAAACAGTAATTGAGGGAAAAGTTACCTTGGATATTGCTATACACAAAAACTTTGCTACTTTCATACCAGACATGTGGCAATTTTCCAGATAGAAACGTATTCTGAATTCATCTACTTTCTTCCTTATCATTAATAACAAAGCTGGAATTACTTTGTAATCCCTGTTTCAGGATTCATGAGATATTTAATGAACAGAGTACACAGTTATTACAGATCATACTGAAGCTGTGTTTGTTTCAATTTCAAAATGGTCATCTTGCTTTCCATTTTCACCTTCAGGAATGCTAGTTTTGAGTAGTGCTAGGAGAGGGGAGTTACACTTGGCATTTACTTCAGACTTTACAGCAACTTCCACTGAAGCTCTGCTCTACAGCAGCTGGTCAGAAGCAATATTAAACTAGGTCTGAGACCACTGGTCAACTAAAGCTGCTGGAAAATAATCAGGATTCTGATGGAGTCAGTAAGGCACAAGGACCTATAAACTTTTCATATCTCATACAAAATATGCCTTGCTGCAGGTTGGATGCAAAAGAAAAAAGAAAAAAGGAGCTAACACTTTTAAATTATTATCTAAATACTTATGTTGATAATTGAAAATGCCTTTTAATTCAGGGCTGCTTGCGAGCCACTTCATGAAAGTTACTGCAATATTAAATGTTACTCAGTTCCCATGATGGCAGAAATTCAGCTCACTTGAAAGCACAAGACATGCTGAAGTTCCAGTAGCTACTTACCAAATACCTCTGTAAAGGCTCAAACTACTTAAAAGATACACAACAGAATGTTTAAAAAAAAAAATTAAGAAAATGGCAAGAACCCGAGGTCCCAAAAGACAGACATAAACCCCTGCTTGCAAAGATAGAAGCAAGGTCACTTTAGATATTTTCTGCTAAGTGGAGGTAAATTATTTCACTGCCAAATTTGCAGTCATTTAATGGAAACTGTAATATTACTAAAGGTTTTGTTTTGTATGTGTGCTCTCATTCCTACCAGTAAATTTTTGGACTTTTCAAGAGTAAGGCTGCAATACTGAACGAAAACAACAGGTAGACAGATTCACAATGTCCTACGGCTATTTGAGATGAACTGCTTGTGACTCTCAACAGCTTTGTGTGTATTTAAAATAGAAAAGTTTCATTCAGTGCCATTTCTTTACAAATCCATAAACAAAAGGCATAGATTTTAAGGAGACAGACACATAAACCAAACAGAAGAGGACTAACAGACCTCTAGGAGTCAATGAGTAAATACATTTGCCCCCTTTTAGATAAACAGAAGATAATAGTTAGCTAAAGAAGTTTCTTTCCCAGAACTTTGTGGAAATGTCTATCCCTCTCTTTCCTACCTGAAAGATAGACCCTAAACTATGGTCAGCCTTAGTCTAATTCATTATACAATGAGTAAAAAAAAGACAATTTCTTTATTAATAACCATAAGCTACTAAATTTGCATCCTGCTCTAACGACTTTATAGTAGACTATGTATCTATCATCGTAATCACAGATTTTGTCAAGTTTACACTTTCTTCTTGAGGAAATATAAGCTGAAAATAGAACAGTTTAAAACCAAAACAGACACAAAGCACTAAGGTGTCTTGTGTTGAGTTCACAAGAATTTTGTCTGTTAAAGATCTTTGTACCTTAACCAACATTGTTCTGTGCTATGTTTATATTCTAATTACTGGAATTCCAGGTAAATTTTCACCACAAGATAAATACCTTTTACAGATAGATAAATCAACACTGAACAAAACTGTAAATAACAATAAATTCTGTATCCATTTCTTTCCCTTAATTTAGTTGAATTATGCACAACTATGCGCAAACATACCTGAAGTTTTTCATCAAAATACATTAATGAGTAAATTCAGATTAGGTACTTCAGGGATCTGAAGGCATATATAAACTCCTTTAATATAGTTAGAAACTGTTTCCACTTAAAATGGACACAAACCAGCAATGTGTACGTGCATTTGCCAGTAAGGAAGGGCAAGAATGGACTGCCCTGTCCTACAAGCTCCTCTTTGAGGTTACTTAAGCTTCAAATCAACAGCACTGGAAATTTTCAGTACAAGTATGGGGGTATGTGCCCGTAGAAAAGATACATGCCATACAGATTATGGCATGTAATGTCTTATAAACACAAATCAAAACATCAATTCAAATAGTGAAGGGTCACAAAATTTGGGAAAGAAGAGCTATCCAAATGACCTAGACCGACAGATTTAGAAATAGGGTCTTCTGAACTATTTTTCTAATAGTTATGAAGTTAATAACAACCTCCCAAATAACAAAAATAAAACCAGAACAGCCCACCACAAACAAACAAAAGCTCCACAAAGAAGCTTTAATCTAGAAGGACACATACTCTCAAAGCACCAACAAATGGAAGTTCAGACATACAACATGGTCACATTACACCCTAGTACCTACTTGGCAACAGGACTTTTTCCATTATGTTTCTTGTGAACTGCTGTGTGTTGCATTACATCTGGAAAAAAAAAAAAAAAAACCCCAAAGCATTATTTCAACAGAAAATCCATTTAATCTTTTAACTCAATCCAGCAAATTCATCTTTTCATCACTACCAGGTACATAGCAGAAGACATCTTCATTAAACAGGTCAGGCTTAATTTACAGTGCTGAAATTTGCAGGTATTGCATAGAAGACAAATCAATTTGTATAGATTATATAAAGAAGACTCTTTACCTTCCATTTCACAGAAGAATGCAACAGAAACAGAGGAACTATGACAATGCCAATGTTTGCTCACCTCTATATTTAATTCTAAGTACTGAATGCATGACTGAATATCACCCAGTATGAAAGAACAGAGAGAGAAGAAAGGAATGAGTCAGAAAAAAATACAACATTTTGTAATTTCTTCTGAACACTGAACTTAATCTCAAACCTATGTCACATATTCTGACTAGCAAACAAAACAAGTCCTACACTAAAGTACTGCATTCTGAACCTGAAAATTCACTGGGCAAGTAAAGCTTTACAAATTACACCTGACAAAAAGAGATCCAGCCTCAAGGCCTGGCTAGGTGGGGCTCCAAGTAACTCGGTATGGTGGAAGGCTCCCTGCCTGAGGTAGATGGTTTGGAACTTTAAGGTTGTTTCCAAACTAAATCATTCTAAGAGTCTATGAAGAAAAACTGAGAACTTTAGAGACATAGTCTACTGGGTTTTTTTAAGACAACTGTTAAATTTTAACAAAAGCAACTTTCCTTAATTCCAACTATTGATAATCTTAGTATTCTTGGTACTTAGGATTTTGCCTGAACTCCTGCTATACATAAATTCAAATTATGGTTTAAAAATTTGAGAAAAAAAAAAATTTAAACTTCTGGTAAACACTTCACTAAAATGGCATAAAAACTGTTCTGAAATGCATTTGTAATTTCACCAGATGAAGAGATTTATGTATTTTTAAGAGCAGTATATAAAAGACTATTTGAGCAAATATATTGTAAATTTACTTGGTGTAAATTCTTGGTGTATTCTTAATAATATGGCAATGATTATTTTGATAAGAAAAAGCTGTTCAAACTGCATATGTAGATTACCGAATACACAGAAGTTCAACAGCAAACTTCTTATGAATTATTAAAGTGAAAGAGTGTAAGACTGCTGTCATTACTTGAAAGCCAGAAAAAGTGTTCAGAGGTCCGTGTTCACCCATCAGTCGCCTTTCCCATCCTTTCCACCTACCAGGAGCTTGCACTTGTTTCCTTCTAAAAACAATGCAAAACTGGCTTGCTGCTCCTTTCAGAATGAAACTACTGACCAGTCACCAGGCTGCTGCTTCCATGTGTGAACTGTTTTTGAAGCATTTGAAAAACACTAGCTTTCAGACTGTAATCAATACTCACTACAGTCCCAACCTTAGTAACAGTCCAGGGTATCAAAGCAGCATAGGTTAAAAATAAGAAGAGGAAAACTTGAACATTTTTTCTGTGTAAAATTAGAAGCTAGACAAATTCGGCTTATTTAATGTAAAACAGTCTTGTAATACTCTTGAAATACCCTTGAAATGCTGCACTTAACTCTGAACCCCAGTAATTGAAGAATAAATAGGTAAAGACATGAAAGTCTATAAATAATCTTGGCTCAAGTAAATTGTGAAGTATATATTCCTGGTTGTTCAACACAGCTGTGAACTACTGCCTTCAAGCTGTCTATGAATGCTGCCACTTCTTGAGATACAGAACAACCTCTTAAGGAAACTGCTGAAAGTACACAAAAATCCTTCATTTGCACAGCAGATTTAATTCAATTTTTGTACCACTTTATACCATTGGAGAAATCGGTCAAGTGTATGATTTCCAGAACTGAGTCTGGTAAAATATCTCAAAGAACCACCTTTGAGTACACAACTACCTTCCTCCTGACTTGAAGCTTCTGAACTGTCCTCCTTGAAGTGTTCTGCTGTCTTAACCGTCTTCAAAGAGGGTTGTAAGTTACCTGCAGAGAATAAAGTTCACGTAGTAACTTTATAGATCTTGAACAACTGGACAGTTTCTGAATGTTTTCACCAAACTGGAAGCTAGGGAAATGGAAGACTGAACTTACTGGTTCGCATATGGCAGCTATTTGAACATTGCCTTCTTCAAAGTAAGCCATCTCCAAGAGTAGAGGCTCTTAAGAGATACTTTTATTTTGAAGAAAATAGTGTCATAAATAATTTTAATGCTATGGTACAATTTCAAAAGGCTGTGATTGTGATAATATTTAGAGATATTCCTACTATGCTGCACTTCAGATTTTTCTTTATAATAATTTTGTTTTACAACAGGAAATGGGAGGAGAGCAATGAGAATTACTAGTATTCTTCTGCAACAAATTACACTCCTCCACTGTCAAATTATTCACCTGCCAAAAGAGACCTAATTTGGGCTAAAGTCTTCTAGTGCCCTTAGCACAGTCTTCACATATCATTTTTGCCTTTTTATGCCAGACAGGATGAAAAATAACCAGGAACAATATTGACAGGTTTTTGGCAAAAATACAGCTTCCATGCTCTGAAAAAGGACTTAATTTCTTAAATAATCTAACTCCAAGAGTCTACTCTTCCCCTCTCAAAAAGTTCCAAGTCAGTGCAGGTAAAACCATCTGAAAGCTTTTGCTTAGAGCTTGAAACATTGATAGGAAGATATTTCTGAATATCATCTGCACTGAAGACACTAAACTCCCAGAGATCATGCTGTCAAAATCAAAAATTGGAATGAGAAGTCTACTCCAACCTGAAAAATTGTCTAAACAACTGAATTTATGAACCAGGAGGGAACTAATTAATTTCCTCCTTAATGGAACCATGGCAACCTAATTAAGCTTACTGAATATTCAGTGTGAGATCACCACTATTAATTAAGGTATGAAGACCTATCCCAAACATAGAATTTACTTCCACATAGGTTTTGCTAAATAACTTTGTAGTTCTGTAAAAAGATATTTTTATCCCTGACTACTGTATGGCAACTGAAGACCAATTTAAGCCACAAATGCTTTGTCTGTCAATTAATTTTTCATTTTCTATTCAAGAATTAGATGAGATTTTACTTAAATATATGCTTCCTTTACCAAGACTGGCAGCACATGCAAAATGGGTGACTACAACTAACTTGCAGTAACAAGGAGCAGGATTACAGGAATCCCAAACAGGAAACCTAGAAAAACACACAAACCAGCCCCCTCAAGGGCCACTTAACTGGGGTGATTTTGGCAACAGGTGGGGTGAATATTTTTGTCTTAGTACAGCTTCTATTAGCCTGCACCACAGGAAATGTGACTGTGAGCTACCATGGGCAAATCATCCAGTCCCTCTTCTCAAAAGAAAAACAACTATGCTTAAATTTATCACACTAATTCTCTTCAGCAAATGTTTTCTTAATATCTAACTCAATGTCAGGGCCTGAATCATGCCAATGGGCTTTGCAACTCTTCCCTGCTCTCCCAAGGGCTTCACCTGCCGCAGTGAAGATTCAATCTGGTACACTGCAGTTTTGCAATTCAGGGTGTGACTGCTGGGAAAAGAACTGGCAGAAGCCTCACCCAGGGCCTCCATCCTTTGGCTCAGGAGCTGAATTTGAGCTCAGGCCTTTGCCTAGGGTGCACTGCTGGCACACCTGTGCCTGGACATGAATTTTGCTGATCCTGTTCTCAACCCTGATCTACTGACTTGTTTTTCTGCCTTGACCTCAGACCTGCCTCACTACTCTGGACTTCTCTGGTAATCACCAGGTTCTTGCCTATCTCTGGTCCCAATCTTCTTCAAAAGAAGTTAAACCTAGTGTTTTCTGTCTTATCCAACAGAGAGAACAGATCATCCTCTTTACATCAGAACTCTGGTATCTGAAAACTTAAATCATCTCTTCCATTTGAGTCTTTCCTCCTCTCTGCTAAACAATTAAGTTCCTCATCCTGTCTCTCATATATTCCACATCTGACAAATCCTCATGAACTTTCATGCACTCAATAATTTATTACTATAAAAATTATCTCACGTTTAAGATCGCTTTGTAATCTATAAGACTTCCAACAGAATTGACATTCGTCTATTCTCCTTCTGATCTACCCACCCTGCAGATCATTTCTGCCCAGTCAACTCTGTCTTGATAGAACCTGGCACTGGTTCCTTTTTGAAACCATTTCAAACTACTACCATGTACAACAATGTATTTGCAAGTCCTTCCCAACCAGGTGTAGTCTACAGCCTAAAATATGCAACCCTGTCCAGTGTGCCCATCATTAACATGAATCTTTCTGGACTTTGGAAACTCTTTCCTCCCCATGCAGCCTTTCAGTACAACAGAAATGTCAATTTTTACAGCAGTAAATTCCAGCCAGTTCCACAATTACCCTGATTGTTATTAGTTTAACATTTTCACAAAACTGCCATGTAATGATGTACTAAGTGTTTCTGAAAAATGCTACAAAGTGACCCACAGCTTCTATCCTAACAAAAGTGCTTCTACCTCACCATGGAAAGAATACACCTGTCACAGGATCCCACACAATTTCAAACTGAAGTCTGCTGTCATTCCTCTATTTTTTTCCAAATGAATATGAGGAATCTGTTTGGAACCCCCAATCGATTCAATTCCTTACTAAGATCTTTGGCAACTTCTGAGGCAGTGGCCTCACAGCTAGTGCCTCAACTGTCATGGTGTATAATATGCATTGAAATAAGAAAAGATTGAATGGAAACAAAGATCACATCCTAAGGCATCCATACAGGGAAGCCAAGCTTTGGTCACACAAACAACTGTAATACACAAGTAGGTTAAGAGGGCCACCAAAGAAATCTCTGCAAAACAAATACTGAAACACAATTCTGTATGTTCTGAAATTAGGGACATCCCATCATTTATGTACTCAAAACAAATCTCAGTTTAAATATCAAGACAGATGCTTAATCTACAAAAGAAAACAAACAAAAAGCAGATGTGATTTTTCATGTCAGTTCAAACTTTTTGTTCCAAAATTTAAGATTTTGTGAAAGGAAGAAATGCCAAACTGTTGAACACAATCAATTCATAACAGTCTATTTGAAGAGCATGATGGTACAGAGAAGAACGAAAGAAAGAATGAACAAAAAGAACAGAAGCTGATGCTACATAGCATGTTCCCACAGCCAAAAGTGTAAGTATCTGCTCAAGAAACTGTTAATTGACCAGGAGTTCAAATACAACCAGTGGAATATTACACACAAACAAAAAATCGTAGAACTGTACTTAGGCACAACAGCAATATTAGCTTTTTATAGACTTTTCATTATAGAAAACAGTATTAGGATATTTCTTACTGTGAGTGTGCAAAGATTCTGATGAAATTGATTGGAAGAAGTTGTATACTCTCTGATTCTGCAGAAAAGCTTGTGATGTATTTGAAAATAGCTGCCTGAAATTTAAGTGAGAGTTTGTTAAACTAAGTAACAAAATCATAGGAAGAACACAAAAATTTACTACAGTACCATTTAAAAGCAAAATAGGCAGTTCTTAAGAAGTCCAAACCCTTCAAACTGCACATTCAACAATGCTAAAAGCTCCTTTGAGCTTTGCTGTTAAGCGCTAGTGTAAGCTTGGAGTACAGTCAATATGAGCAATCAGTATGATGATTTTTTTTTTTTTTAAAGGTGGGTGCTTTTGAGTCATCCCAATTCAAACATTTTAGCCACTTGTAACATTTTATTAAAGAGGAGTTTGGATTGAGTCCAAAAGCACTGACTCTCAGTTGTAACTTTTTTTTTTTTTAACTGAGAACACATTTATTTTCCCAAAACAATGCATCTCTTCCTTAAATACATTTGTATGGTTAAATACAAAGTTGAATTCACCTATAAGGTCAGTATCTGAATTTCAGAATTATCTCGAAGATCAAAGGGCAAGATGTTCAATATTGCTCTGCACTGGTCTGAGTCAGTTACCAAGATGTCAGTGACAAATTTTATTAGCTTCAAATACGAAAATAGGTCAACAATGAATGGTTTTCATGTCCCACACACAAAGGTTTCAGGTATTACTTGCCAAGAGGTACTACCCAGCTCTATTTCTTTGGAGAAGGGACAGGAGAGAGCAATTATGGGCAAATGGGCATATACTGAAACCCCCAAATAAGTATTTATTTATGCTAAAACTGACACTGAAAGAAAAAGGAATTTGAATACAGTAGTGCTATTCTCTTGAGATTATTAATGTAGCATTCCTGCATAGTCACAACACAACCTGCAATTTGCAATTACAGTTGCGTACTCTAGCACAGTTTGGTTTGTTCGAAGGTTATCTTCGAAGTGAGTCTCTTGGGTTTGTAATTACTGTGCAGTGAATCTTCACAACCTTTCTGTATTACAATACATTCCCTTCAGTCAACCTCTGTTTAACAGGTTTGTTGATTTAAAACCACTATGCTTATTAGCCAAAATTGTTCACAGAGATTAATTTTTGGCTTGACAATCAAGTCAATAAAGACAGACAAATACTACAGATCAAGATTTATTAAAAAAATGGCAAGGGGGTAGTTGAGGCTCAGAGTGGCTCCACATCTTCTTTAACTAAAATATTAGGACAAAATGCTAGAACCAACAGAACATTATGAACAGGAGTTTAAAAAGCAGTGCCTGATTCCTCAACTACCTCAAGAGACACTGCCTAACATGATGAATAATTTGTTTTCAACAAGGTTGAACAATCTTGACTGAAAAGGACAAATATAACAAGGTTATCTGTACCAAACAAAAAAAAAAAAAAACCACAAAAAAAAACAACCAAAAAAAACACCCAAGTAGGCAAACCCAAATTCATATTACTGTTCTGAGTTATAGAATTTGACCACCAAGTTCTCTTATCACTAAATAGCAGGTAAATGAGATAGGGGCCATTTTCTTAGAAATACATGAGCTACTTTTAATTTTGTATACATACTTCACTATTACTGTTATTCCTTTTAATTTCCGTTCTATCTCTCACGCTATCCTGTCATAAAATGCAGAACATATGTGCTCTGAGTTACTGTTTCTAGTATTTCTAAATATACCCTTGTGTAAGGAAGGTAGTATCCTTCCACAAATGCCAATCATTGCTATATAATGCTGCTTAGGACAAATATTTTCATAATTGTGCAATTACTCTGAAAGAAGTAATTCTATGAAGTTTAGAAAAAGTCTTAATTTAAAGAAAATCTAAGAGTCAAGAGTATCTACTTCATCACTGCCTTCCCACTTTCTTTGCAAATTGGGTTTAGGTAGCAGAATTTTCACTGTCCATAGGAGTCTTCTAGCTTGACTTCAATCACTTTTCTGGTGATGAATTTCAGGCTATTTGCTAAAACATTTACCTGATTATGGGCTCAAGATCAGCATGCCTTCGTTCTTCCCTCTTCTGAAAACCCTGATTTAGAGCTCTTAAAATAGCCTTGTCAAATGCTTCAGAAGACAGTTCCTTTGGGAGCTGAGAAAAAGGTTAATGTGAAAAATGAGTAGTTGATATTTTAAAGACTATATTTGTTCACTATGAGTCTTTATACCTTTTGGTATCAATTGTTTCAGTTTGAGTGATGTATTTTAGAGACCAAAGGTACAATAAATCAACATCATCTAGTCTTGTAAGAGAAACACTTTGCTGTAAATCCTCACAGCAAATCCAGGCATAAAACTGTTTAAAGCTCTATTTGAAATAATTATATTCGGAAATCTACCAAATACTATAAATACTATGGTCTTTTCCAGGATAGTTCACAGCCTTTTTTTTTTTTTTTCCCAGGATAGTTTACAGCCTTTTTTTTCTGTTTATTTCTTTAAATCTTTCACATATAGAAATTAGTTCTGAAAATGACACAAAAAAAAATAACCAGGCATGACTGAATGCACTGTACTCACTACCATCACTTAGCTAGACTAAACTATTTTAAATAAACAGGAGTAGAAAGGAAAACATTTCAGTTAGTTAATACACTAGACTTCACCAGGCAACACTGAGATTAATCAATAGCAAGTTCCTCCCCAGTTGCTATTAACACTGAAACTTCTTATCAAAATTCATCATAACTTTCCAATGCCAATACTACAAGGTGAGGTGTTCTGATGTTCTGGTAGAGAAGGCAAAATTCTTGCTACTTTAGAGCATGTCTGTTTTAAATGAAGAACATTCCCCAGAACAAAGTTTTTTCACCTTTACATCTTCCAAATATTGTATTTAAGTACATCAAAGCTGATCAAATTTGTTCCTCTACATAAAAGAAAAATATTTTAATATGGCGCAATTAAGAGTAAACTGCCACTGAAAAACACTTTTTTTTTTTTATTTTACTAAAGTTCAAAGCTATTCCTAATGTGGTTAACATCTGCCACCAGTTATGATCAACAACACTAAGTAATTTACACTAGAGCAGCATCTTCCTCTTGTATATCTGGAATACACCTGACCCAGAGTGCCAGCTGGATATTGCATCCTGCTACTGGAACAATAGCCCAGCACTCAAGTAATTCTTTCACTGAATGAAGTGGTACTAACAGAGGGATGCTGTGTCTGATGAAGATAATTGCTTATACATAAGAGGAACTCCTGGATCCAGACAGACAGGTGCTGTTAGTATTATGTTAGTAAAGTGCTACAGCACCTGAAATGTCTTAGATCTAAAACCAAATGGACTGAAAGCAGCTGTTCTTAACAGACCCTTTGGCTTTAATATGTATTACGGAGGAACTGTTACTGAAGAATTAGTCAGTGTTAGCCAAAAGGTACCAGGAAGTTACTGCAGAAGTGTGGAATGAGCAAATCTCCTATCCTAGTATTTTGTAATGTAGATTTGTCTCTGGAAACAGTTACCTTCTTGTCTTTAAAACTTCTGTTAAAAGGAATTCCTTCTGTGGTTAAAGATTCAGTTATATGAACCCAAGATTAAGTGCTTAGCTTAAGGTAATGGGACAGCCTTACTTACAAGCTTATTAGTCCTTCCACATATGTGGGTAATTTCCTACTTGCAAAGAATTTTTCATGCTTATCACCTAAGAGAAGCCCGTCTTTAATATAAAGCATCCAAGTTATGCCATTTACTACCTTAGTTTTCCCACCAATGCTTCTAGTCTGAAACAATTTTTACCAGTATCTTATTTCTATCACATGCAGCATTGGAATCTTCCATCAAGTGTTTTGACCATTCTTTTCTGTCCCTTGGAACCTAAGCATACTATTTAGCAATGCCATGTAGATTGAAACAACAACAACAAAAAGCCAAAATGCAAGGGCATATGAAGTGGATGCTTGTACTTTATGTTTTTTAAAGCAAGTAAGTTCTGTCCTGCTTTATTTAACAATCCTCTCTTACTTCTATGCCTACGGATATCAAACCTGCAGAAACTAAACATATTTTTCAGCTGTGCACATTTTCCACAGAAGACCTCAGGAAGCTCATAGCACCTTTTGATTGTCTTCCTCTTGTTCTGCCATCCCCTAGACACTGCTGGAGCAGTCAAGCCAGCACATGGAACACCCTATATCAGTCAAACAGCATAACCCTTCAACACTCTGGATCATGTCTGCTTTCCTGGCTCCTCTAGGAAGCAAGTAGGTTCTAGGAGATCCATTTCAGACACTGATGTTTGTCTTACACAAGTGGGAGAACAGGCGGCATGCATCTGAATGCTCATGCCAGAGCTGCACAGGACCCTGTATAAAATGCTGGTTTTAGGGTTCTCTTTAGGTGCAGATGCATGTACCCTAAGCTGTGGGATAACCTAATTGCATCTTGACATGCCATACATAATTCAAATCCTCACAAACTAAGCTCTGGGAACTCTTAGAACCAGATATTCAACTAGATTAAAGCAGTTGTGAATATTCACTGCTTAATTTCTGGAATACCAAAAAACAATGTTGATAATTTAAACAGTGAACAAGACAATGACCTGACTGGCTTTCCACTCACAATTAACACTGCAGTTAAGAACACCAGATACCATAAAAAATGTCCAAAACAGATCTCTCATTACTGCCCTGAATCGGGAAGAGTTTAAATATAGAATAATTTCCCAGAATAGGTGGAACCCAAAATATTAAGACAGTGGCAATGAACACATAGTTCGAGATCACCACACTGATGGGGTCTGCACGTGGTCTATGCACACAACTGTATTCTCTGATCAGAGCAGAGGGGAAAACAGTTGAGAGAACTTTTGGTTTTTTTAAACATGGATACACATGCATATATATAGTTGCTAGATTTTCCTCAAGTCGAACTCCTTGTGATGATGAATAGGCCAGCCTTTGCTCTATTGAGGAATACAACAGCTACATTAAAAATTATTATGCTTATGGCTGTGTCTCACTAATTAAACATAACAAATTATACTCTCTAGGGCCTTCTAGCAGGAACACAAGCAAATGACCAGTGGTTGGACCTATACATGAGCTCTGTGGGGAATATTGAAAAATCATCTGGCAGTTTTATGGTAGTTCATTTAAAACTCTAAGCACCATTTTGGATGAGACAATCACCTCCTGGGAAACCCCCCGAACATTCTGCAGGGCTGCTTCTTCTGTCAAGATCCTTCATTCCAATATATATAATTAAATGGTTAATGCAATTGTGAAGTACAAAAATCTGCTGGCATGCTTTTGTTTCTATAATTACACCCCAGAAATCACAGCTCTCCTAGACTACTTCTGAAGTTATAAACCTGATGTGTAAACACTACTTTAGTATTTGAATACATACTTTTAGCAGGAATTCCTGAAGCTCCTGATGTGTTTTTGTTACACATGTTACAGAAAAATCGGACCAGGTTACCTAGAATGAAGGAAAAAAGAATGAAAAAAGTTTCTTTTTTCAAATTTCGTAGCAAATAGCTTGTCAGAACAATTCCATAAATTTGACAATCTCAGAGTTAAGACTTGCAATTAAGCAAACACCAGGCAAAACAGGGATAAGGCTGTACTTTTTCAAAGACATACTAATTTTGAGTGTGTATTTTAGGATCACCTTCATGATATTTGTGGCTAAAGGGAGCATGGACAAATTCAAGGAAATACAATGAAGTCCCTGAAGACCCAGAAAGAAGCCAGCCAGAAGGCTCTGTAATTATGGGACTTGTATCAAACAGAAATAATTAACCACAAAAAATAGGTACCAGAGAAAAGGATTGTAGGTCAGATATATTGGATTGAACTCTCACTGTCATTACCAGGAGTCAAACTGAAACAAAAAAAAAAAATCTCAGTTTATATTACCTAAAAATAATTTTATCTGCCTCAGACTCAAAGCTTACACAGTCATATAGAAGTTGTTTTAGGCTACAAATCATAAAAAGTACTGCAAGTACTTAAAGAAGGCACTCAAGACTCAGACATAATTTTGGCATATGCCTATATAAAATTTCAGTAGCTTATTGCTCTGACATGACATGCAAGTAGTAAAACAGCACCTTCACATGCATGTTTTGAGAAAAAAGTAAGTGAGCTTGGTTAGATGACTGCTGCCTGGCTTTAAGCCCATTTCTGGGCCAAAGATTCCAATTAGTTACATGGGAAGATTCAGGGTAATGGGAGTGGACACAACAATTATAAGTATTCATTTACTCTCAAGAGTTGATAGAGTAATGTCACCCACCAACTGGCATCAACTTAGTCTGCAGAAATGCCAGCTACCCTTTGTCCTCAGCTGGGTAGCCATGACCGCAATTGTTGTTACAACCTTACAAAAGCAGTATCTGGGCAAGCACAAAATTATCTACAGTAAAGAGCACAGAATATACCTGCACTGATGAGGAAAGGAAACGCTTTCCTAAAATAACTGAGGTGGAGTTTCAAGATTACTGAAATACTTCCCGGAATATCTCCACATTTTCCCTTTAACAAAGAAATTTAAAACCACTATCAAATCTGTCTAGATGCTGAATCTTTAGAATAGTTTATTGACTTTACATGTTGATAATCCATATAGGCATTCCGTACAAACTTTCCCCATCTCCTACTGTATTTTACTTTGCACTCACTTCACAGACTTTGGAAAAAAATTTATGATGTAGTTGAAATATTTGGCCAGATAAACTTAAAAAACTTTAAAGGCTGACCTCAACAAAATTTGAATTACTGTCCTCAACAAAAAAAGAGTGCATCCATTTAGAGAATACCATATCACAGAATACAACACCAAACTCTGGGATCAACACATCAACTTCCAGCTCATAATGGCTTTTTTAAAATTTGCTTCTTCAAAGACCTCCGCCATGTCAAATGACCAGTTAGAATGTTTGATGCAAACCATTCTTTTTTGGGTGAAAAACGGGAACATTTAACTTTATCTTCAAATCTGGTATAAAACCTGATTCACATCTATTGGCACAATGACTCATAGTGTTAGTCAGCCCTTGCTAAAAAAAAATTACTACTTTGATTCAACTAAAACATCACCACCAACAGCCTTAGTAACTATTATTTAATACATCCTGCCCTTAGCTACTACAATAGATGAAGATTATATTAGGTAGGCTGTCTAGTTCATGGCCATTTTGCCTTAAGAAACAAAGTCCAAAACAAAGGCACCAACCTCCAGTTTCTCAAAAAGCACAGGACCCACCCTCATATGGTAAACAATGAGAAATAAGATCCAAGATGACCATTGACTCCAAGCAATCCACAGCTGCAGACACAACTGCGCTCCTGTGCCACGTGAGCAAATGACTGACTAGTTTTAGAATTCTTATGTATTAGAAAAAACAATGTTTCCTGAACCAGCTACGGCTGATGTTTTACACCTTCCCACCTTATGCCCTCACGCTTTATGCCCACAATTACATAAAACACCTGATTTGCACACAGAATTCAAAAGAATTACAAGATAATCCAAATAATCTCAATATTGCCACCTGTGAAGGTTTTTGAAACAAGCTGTATGTATCTACAGTACATAGACAATAATTTTAACATCCTGGAGGTTATTTGCTTACTTTGAATGTGTACTCCAAATGTTTGTCAGCCCTTTTTCTTGATACGTCTTTCAGGGTTATCTTCTCAATGTGTACAGCTGAAAGAAAAACACCTTATTGTGCACTCCAAAACTGACAATTTGCAAAACATTCCTTACTTTCCCAGGCTCTCTGAGCATGCCTATAGGCTAAATCCTGATGCACACAGCACGGCTCTTCCTTAGGAGCTGTTTTATTGCAACAAACTGCCGGGAGCAAGGTAGAACCTTGCTCTCTCCAAGTATTTCTCTGGCCTAATGACAACCTCTTTGGCACAAATCATGAGACTCTATGCATTACCCAAAAGCTTATTTAGACCAAATGTCACATAACTACAACAATATAACCACTATAAGCAAAAAGATAATAAAAGGAAGTAAAATTGTATCTTTACTCCAAGAAGTAACAAGTGCTGATAAAAAAATAGACAGTGCCTTCTACACCTAGTTACCAGAAACATCAAGTAGTAAATGAGGGCAAACTAAGGCCAAATAACTACATTTCTGAAGGGTACTTAGGTGAAAGAAGATAGTTAGGGAAGGACTGAAGGAGACAGAAATGAGTATCAGCAAACAGAAGACAAAGAAGAAGCAGAAAGCTTCGACAGCTGTACTGTACAGAGTGTCATTGAACTGAGCTGAGAGGGGAAAAAAGGTACTATAAGTATGCACTATTTTCACATTCCCTCCCCACAGCCTACTGTAACACAACAATAGGCGAGTTCAGGCTGTGACCTGGCAAACTACAGCACCACATGGCTTTCAGGGCCTGGAGACTTTCTTGAGGGCACACAGCATTGTTCAGCTAATACTCCATATAAAAACCTTTATGTAGCTGAGATGGGCTTTCCACTTTTGCTGCTGTGCTGGCCTAAGAATTCAACAGAATTTTATTCTAGTGGAAGCCTGAACACATCTTTATATGTAAAAAAAATAAATTATTTAAAAGCAGCTCGACCTGCCCTACATCATCAATGCTCCCTTTCAATGCTTTAGAAACTCCTTTTTTGGGGGGTAGGTGGGTGGTGTTAACAGTTAATGTTAAATTTCCTTTCAATTTTTAACTGCGTGTTTACATGGGATATATTGGGAACTACTCATAACAGCAGTGTTTCTTCCTAAAAAAAAATTAAACCTCCTGCAATTATATGTTGCAAAACTTATTAATGGATATTAGCTAATTATCATCTAATATACTGTAAACATTTTAAAATTAATTTCATTACAGTTACAATTCAAGTCTCATTCCCATCAAACATGCCATTTCTAAGATAATTAAGTATTGGCAATTTCCATAAAGGAACAATAAGCCAGCAAAAAAGCCCAGTAATAGGGCTACAGCTTCCAATTTTCTTAGTAGAGAGACAAATACTGAATGTGGTGGTGTACGCTGTTTGTAATCCTCTAGCTGGGAGTTATGAAGATAGACAAGCACTTCATTTTTACCAGTTAAGGATGATTTATTATTACAAAGGAAAGAAATCTGAGATGAGCTAAGGATGCCAGACAATATCAATATTTTATGAAAAGATGAATGTTTAGTGACCTTAGTTTTTAGTTGTCTGGTATAGATTAAAGTGCTGTTAGAAGAAGGACCATGGCACAACAAAAGTTTTGTTGCAGTAAAATTTCTTAGTGGCTAACATTCAAATTGATACTGAAATTAATATTCATAAGTTAATTAAGAAGTTGATTCCCATGACTGGAACTGAGAATAGTGGTTTAAATTGCATTCCACTACATGCATATATTTAGCACACACAATTAGGAAACTAAGACCATTAACATTCACAGACAAGCTTTTTCTCCCTAATGAGACTGTGCTTATTTTAAACTATTGAATGTTCTCAATGCTAAAAATTTGTCCTCAGGTATAAAGAAATTGATTACACAATGCAGTACCTTCAACTTCCTTAACTTCTTTCTGCTGCATGCTTCATCGTAATACATGATATAACAGGTAATTACATAGTTGCTGCACAGCTTTAGTTCTACAGTTTCAACAGACTCCCTTATAATTCTGTCACCACAATGACATTTTAAATATTCTAAATGGCTGGGCAGGAAGAAAAGTTTGAATACACAAGCCAATGAGGCATGTTACATTTCCACCTCTATTCTGGACACAGGACATGCATCCAGGATGATTAAGTAAAGCATTTATACATGACACTGCTTCCATTCTAAGTCTAAGTTAAGATTTAAAAATTCACATCATCACAGCTGAGAATAAAACCCGAGTTTTATTATCAGTGGTATTTCTAACCAGTAAGGAGATTTCTGCAGCAGGAAATCTCTACCACATAACTGTGTGGCAAATATCACAAAGGTGTTCTGATCCTTCACTGTGGTTTCTCACTATGATAATACAAATGTGGAAAAGTATTTAAGCTCTTTGCTAGATTGTTATTCAAATTTTTTGTGCTTCTGTTACTTAATTTGAGTGTTACTAAAGAGATTCCCCCTTTTAGGTTTCTAATTCATGAATATGAACACTTTGAAATCCATAAAAGGATTTGAAACAGGTTTGTTGTCTGTAATCTGCCATTATCTTTCTCTTGTGTTTTTTCTCCAAGGAATCAAATTGCCTGCCTTCAAAGTGCAGTTAAATCTCTACACTAGAGACAAAAGGACATTTATGAGGACAAAATGAATAGAAATAATTTTTCCATATTGTTGCCTCCTTCCTATCTGCAGACTATCTGTTAACTAATTTTGATTAGACAAGTAACTTGCTAATCCTCTTGAAGAATAAAAGTTGAGAATAAATCTGTTTTCAGTAATGCTCATTTCTTCAAAGAGAAATTGCATATCAAGAGTTTTGATAATGCTCAGAAGCCTTGTTCTTATTCTCCCCAACAGAGCCAAAACACTGGCTTCCATGAAGCCTTTCACTTTTCCAAACTGCCATTTCTGTAACACCTGCTAATATGTGGGCTTTCTTTGCTTTCTTTTAATTTAATCAAATACAACCGAATCAAGCAGCAAAATCTATCGACTACTTCCCAATATTTTTGTGTTTGTCTTTGTTTAAAAAAACCTAAACACTGTTAATACAAATGCATTATGTGTTCTGTTTTTCGCCAAATCCTACCCTTTTTTTCAGTGGGAAGCCTATTTGCAGCCAATTTTCATGCAGGCATTCACTAGCAGTTAGCAGCTAACACAAATGACAACTTGTTACAGCAAAGAAAAGACCAAGTAGGTGGCAGAGAAGCTATTTTACTTACCAATCACTGCAGCTTCTTGTTCAGATGAACAGCAAGAGAGATACAAGATGCCTACAACTCCAAGCAGAGTTTAATGTTCAAGGAAACCCTTAAAAGCCTTCCTCAAAAGAAAGCTCAGACAACATACCTTCTCGTTGAGGTCTATGGGAAGCCACTGGGAGCCCATCTCGAGGTGCTGTGGTTCGTTCTAGCAAACTGGTCTCATTACTTGACATGCAGTCACCATGGGAAAAGTCGTTCTAAATCAAGAAAAAGAAAAAAAAAGAAAAAAAAAAGAAAAAAAAAGAAAAAAAAAAAAGCCTTAGTAAAAGATCTGTTACCAAAGCTTGCTCTAAACAGCAGGTATTACAGAAAAACCCACAAACCCTTTATCTGGTATCCACAGGACAAAAACCCAAAGCTCTTGACAGTGGCAAAAAGGTTCTCATTAGCCATTTCAGTTCTTACTTTATGTATGTGTTTATCAAATGTCCCCTACAGCCTCCAATGTTTCACTGACCTTGTGTTTAAAACAGAATAGGGTAAGGAACAGGGTCTCTCAAGCTGGACAATTCAAGACCGTCATTAGCACAGAACTTCAGTGATATTTACAATTAGCATGAACTCTTTCAACTACTGACATGTCAAATCATGTACTCACTAGATTCTAAATATATTCTCCTCAATTATATTCATGTCCTGTACCTTCAGCCTGCCACCTCTTCTATAGAGAATCATGAGTAACTGCTTGGACAGTCTATGAGGACATGTAGTTCATACATCTCTAACCAACTAAATCTGTGCATCTCTTACCAACTAAACATTCAGAACACAAGCAGTTGCCACCAACACCCTCACTTTCATAGAGAAAAGGACAGACTGAAAGCTCATCTCCCCCCACATTTACATGCAGACTTCAAAATTATATACAAAGACATATTACTAGTTTAATACAGTGCACAAGAAGGGACACAACAAGAAATCACAGGAGATAACATGGAAAGATAAGTAAGAGAATAAAGAACAATCTAGGCTAACAATGATAAATAAGAACAAAGTATTAGAAGAGCATGGACTACAAGTGGTTCCCCTAGGGTCACAAGAGCCTATATAATATTTGCCAAATTAAGATGAAACATTAATGTATCAATCTCCACGTTATTCAGTGACGAGGTCTTGCTAAAACAAAAGCAAGCAAACTGACCAACCAAGCAAACTGACCAACCAAGCTAAAACTCAGAAATATTTTAAAACATCCAGTGACATTAAATGCAGCTGTTTAATTCCATGTTCAAGGAATTGAACATTGCCTTAGAAAGGTACATCCACAAAGAACTAGGAAATACAGGAATCATGAGTAACTGCTTGGGCAGTCTATGAGGACATGTAGTCCATGTATCTCTAACCAACTAAATCTGTGCATTTCTTACCAACTAAACATTCAGAACACAAGCAGTTGCCACCAACACTACAAGTGTTGGTGAATACTTACAAGTGTTTGGATTAATCTGTTTCAAGTAAAGCACCTTTGTTTATCTGTAACAAGTAGTATAACATATGAGCTGATGAAATAGTAAGTTCGGGAAAACTGAATGCACCAGAAACACTTACAGACTGGTCTGCATGAAAACTAGATTAATTCATTCAGGATGAAGAACACTGAAAGACCTTCATGGGTAGAGAAAAAATATAAATCTCCAGAGAGCACTCTTTATTTTTAAATGCAGGAAGCATAATCATAAGTACCAGAATATATGTGGTTTGTTGGGCTATTTTAAGGACTTGTGCAACATGATGAGACAAATCATCAGCCAAGATTAGTTACTTTATTTGTTGAAGAGGACCCCAAGACTGTCACAACAGAAAGACCAGAATGAGAAAGCACAGAGGCGGCAAAAGACATCTGAATCCCCCGCCAATTCTTCAACAAACTTCTTCAGATGTGACAGATATATCAGCTAAAGCTGGCTTCATCTTACTAAACCAGCTTTACTCTTCATCTACAGCACGGGTACAAACTGTGGCAACCCCTAACAGTATATCCAACACACGCAGACCCAGGAAGTGTCCAGGCATCAAGGCTGCCCTGGGCATGCTGGTAGCCTAACTTTGGTCAGTGACACCAATAGCAGCACAGTTAGCAAGTGTCTTTAGACTGCACTGCAGGACATTTCAGGCTGTTTCATCAAACAGGTATATGGTTTGTGCTCTGAGCTGAGCATTGGTAATTTCATGTTTCAAAGCAATCAGATTTGAAATATAAAGCCTGCTTTGTTTCTTCAAGATAAAACTCACATCAATCCCCAGTCACTCAGTAGACAATCTAGCAAACATCTAATAAATTACGAGCTCAATGTCAGACATGGGGTGAGAAACGAAAATAGCTGTATGTTAATGAGACTGCAATTTTTAACAGCTTTAGCACATTTTCAAGTTTAGTTTACTAACCCCTCAAACAAGCCACCACACAAGCATACCCTGGAGAGAACTACTTCCAGAACTCTTCAAAAAACCCACTGATACTGTTTCAGCAGACATTTCCTAACAACTGTGGACAGAAAACTGGAAGTACTTTGGTTTGCTTAAGTGTTAACTCCTGATCTAAAAACAATCAAATTTGAGATCAGACCTTCTTTTGCATTCAAAGTCAGGATATTTGTTTTGATTAATGAAAAACAAATTACAGTCTATTCTAAAAATAATTGCTAGTTTAAAAGTCAAATAAACCGTGAGCAGTTTTTAGGAGATGCATAGAAATCGGATTTACTTCAAAAAATATTCTGTTCAGCTCATGTCAAAGAAGCATTAAGTGCTGCTACACCTTCTAATAGTAGAAGATTGCTTCTTACCTAGCACATACATCATCTCTGTAACAGCATTCAAATATTTTTGCAGTGAATTACTCTAGAATAGTTATTTTTTTATCCATGGCAGCAGTCTGTAACAGACAAACTACAACTGCAGTTGAAGACCCCCTCTAAACTGCAAAATATTTTGTGTTTCAAACCTTGTTTAAATAATTATACTGATTATTATAAAATAACTATAATAAATTAATAATTTATTCACTTGAAGAATTCTTCACCTCCCAAGTTAATCACTAATATGCACTGTGTGTATTCTATGACTGCTGGCTTTCACAATAGCTAGTGCAACGCAGGAGGTACACAGTGGGAAATCCAGAGCAGTCACAGCTTTATCTTACAGCCTGCAAAGCTCCAGATACTGTCTGAAGTTGCATTACAACTCTTCACTTTTGGTGTTACCTGCTGTGACAGTTCTACATCAAACCCACAGGTAACTGAAATACAGGTGCCACTGTCAGAGCAGACAACTCTAGGGTGCAAATGACTGCAAAGTCTGAAGAGCTAAAGAATATTTAGAGTGGCATCATGTGCTGCTACCTGGTGCCTGTCACACCAGGAACACAAGTCCTTTAAAGCCTGGCACACTGCTAAGGAAGGTCATGCTGTACAGAACTAGCTGCACTCATCCTTTCTGGTCAGTGAATACAATATAGCCCATGCTCACACAGCACACACAACCATAAGGCTAACCCTCACATAAGCCATTGTCACTGTGAGACTTCACTGCAGCTCACAGTGCTGCTGCTAATGATTAAATATAGTGAAGCAGGAAATGCGCTGCCAAACCAGCTGCCAGATAATTAATTTGATAATCACACAGATCTCAGTGATGGGCTGGAGGATTCTTCAACATGTTCTCCTACAGCTGGTGGTTCCTCACTCTCCCAGATCCTGCCTTTGCTGCCATGGCTTCAATGGTGTGGGCTGGAGCACTTGGTGAAAAACAAGGCAAAAAAAGGTTATTGAGTACCTCGGCCTTCTCCATATCCCAAGTGACCAAATATGCCATTTACTTTGAGTCTTCCTTTTATCACCCATGTATCTACAGAAGATTTTGTTGCTGCCATTGATGTTCCTGGCTAGATGTAATTCTATCATGGCTGTAGCTTTCCTAACCTGGCTGCTCAAAGAGCTTGTCTATATATCTCCCAGGGTATCTGTCACTGCCTTCCACCCTTCATAGCCTTCCTTTTGATGTTTGAGCTTGTCCAGAAGCAACTTACTTATCCACACAGGCCTCCTAGTATTTCTGCCTGACTTCCTCCTCATTGGGATGCATCACTAATGAGCTCGGAGTAAGTGATTCGGTAATATCAATCAATTTTTTGGGGCCCCTCTTCCCTCTGGGGCTTATTTCATACTACTCTACCAATCAGCCTCCTAAGAGGAGTCCAGAAGGGTTTATGTCCCAAGGTCCAGGGAAGCTTGTCTGTAACACAAGCACCAAATATCTAAAGTGGTGAGCCATCCTGCTGAGAAGAATGTTGCTCTGTCTAATGCCATGTGAGCTGAGCAGATCCCAGCTAACCTACACATGACAGATGTCCAAACTATACCTTCTATCGATGACTTCTATCGATGCCTTCTATTGATGACTGATCAAACAATGTCATGTTGGCATTGCTTTGGCAATATGTAGTAAAATCTATTATTGCATAGCCTACTAATCATCACAAGCAAGCAATTGATGCACATTAAGTTTTCTGATGCTTGCACTGCACTTTCATAAAAGAACTATTCATTCCTCAGCTCTGATAAGCTCTAACAAGGGAAACACACTTGGCGCAGTTGGATAGCTTGATTAGTTCTACATGCCCAAATATGAAATATTATTTTTCTGCAAGACTACAGTAAATATGCTATGAGGGACAGCACTACTCAGCCTTGCAGGCTGTGCAGATGTAAACTGCCACAGATCATTCATTCATCTACAAATGGGAACTGACAAACAAAGCCAGATGAAAGAAGATATTTTGGAAGAAATCAAGGTCTAACTCATGATTATGAGTTATCAACTACAGCATCTGCACCTTCAACAAAATTGAGTGATGTCAGAATAATCATTAACAGATGTGGTGCCAATTACAAGACCAAAGCCATGATTTGCTTGTAACGAACCTTGCAGGCTCTTACCCTCATTGCTTCACAGCTGTGATACACAGATGTATCGCTACATAGCTGCGGCAGCATAATGGTTCAACATCACCTCTCCAGAACCCACAACCAGGTGTATCAGTTTCTCAAGGTTGGGATTGAAGGCATTTGAGACAGCATTTCATGTTAGGACTAAGGTGTTTATTATTTCTTATCAGTGAAACAGTCTCACAACCATGAGTTCGGCAGCTTTTCATTAGCAAGGTACAAAATGGCTAACTCTTGTTACAAGGTCTTTTAAAACTAAACTATACAATTAAGAAAAGACATCTAGATTATTTTCCCTTTTAACTCATTAACTGATCCCCTGATGCCCACAATGTGGAACTTTCTGTCAAATCACAAAACATCACCCAAGCCCATGAAGAAGGGAGAAAACGATAAAGAAGAACAATCTGTCTCCACTACTAAACCTCCATCTTGCTTCATATTTATTTCTATATTCTAAAACCCCAAACTCTTAAGTTTTCCACCCTGTGATATTACACACTTCTAACCAATTATATACCCAGTAATCCCAGTACTATCAATCAACTTTCAACGTCTTCTCCATAGCCTCAGGTCAAATGCAGTGTTCTCTTATGGGTCTGTGCCGTTCAGCACAGAAAGTCTAAAATTCTCAGTATCCAGGATTCCAACCACGTGAAACTGCCTGTGTATTTGTGTGCTGCTGAACCCTCTCCTGACAACTACAGCATCAGAGATGAAGTCTTACTCAACACTCTGAGCAACTGTACCTGCACCCCACCACTGTGGGTGTGTGGCTTGGATATAGGGATAGAACATTCTTGCAATTTTAAAATGGAAATCCAGCATATGCACTTAATGCTCACAAGTGCAAACATATAGAGCAGCAATGCTTCAAAACCTGCTTAATGCTTACCACTGTTGATACAACAGATTGTCTCCTAACCAAAGACAAGCTGCTAGGCAAATTCAAGACCAAGACTGCAGACAAATGTCCAACAGACATTGCTGCTAAGCCATGCTCCAATCTGCAAACTTTGAACTATGCAAAGGCACCATCCAATTGTTCTAAGATGCAGAGAAGCTGTTCTGTTCTACAAGATTAGAGCAGAATCAGCATCAAGATCTAGGACTGCAAAGATGCACCAAATTATCTCTCTTCTGGCCAAACCAACATACAACTAAGAGGTTTCCATGTTAACTTATCTTTTAACATGTAGAATCAACCTCCAGAACATGCTTATTCCACACAGAACAACAGCTAGAGAAATGGGGCTGACAGGACTCTCAGAAAGTCCACCATGGAAAGTGCAAAATCCTACACCTACAGGAAAAACTACAGGCACCACACATTCGGGGATCTAACAGACTATAGAGCAGCTTTGCAGGAGAAGATCTATACGTATAAAAACATATGTATATGTGTGTGTATACACACATCTGAAGGGAGAGTACAATGAGGATGGAGCCAGGCTCTTTTTAGCAGTGACCAATGACAGAAGCAACTGGCAGAAGTTGAAACAGAGGAGATTCCCTCAGGATATCTGGAAACACTTTTTCATTGTCAGGGTGACTGAGCACAGGTTGCCCAGACAGGCTGTGTAGTCTGCATCCTTGAAAACACTCAAAAGTCATCTGGACATGGTCCTAGGGAACAAGCCGTAGGTGGCTCTGCTTAAGCAAGATGACCTCCATAGGTCACAGCCAACCTCAGTCCCTTTATGGCTCTGTGACCAGACATAAAATCCCTTAATATGTGCAGTAAAAGCCTTACTAGCTGAACATATAGTTCAAATGGATTACGTGCAACTGCCCTATTAACTCACATCTAGTAAACTGGAGCACATAGAGCACAAGCACGGGTGCCTGAAAGTACTTTAAAGCATATCTGTTTCGCTAAACTATGTTAAGAGCTCGCCTGTAAGAGGCAGCAACAAAACACTATAGTGGAGACAGAAACCTGAAAAAACACCAGGTGATTCTGAGAATAAAATAACACCACGTGACAGCTTCAGCAATCACATACTGACTAACATATAGCACTACCAAATCATAACAATTTTGAGACAAAGGGCATACCAACACTCTTACATCACATGAACAAATTCAGCCTGTGGCAATTACATTTGAAGTACTGGACATGGCAGCTACACCTATGATTTACAGTGCTGGGGGAATGATGAACGCAGCATGTTCTACGTCTCACCTCTACCTGAGTTTCTAACAGGACCCAAACCAGTTTCAGTCCAACCTGCCTAGTCCATGACACACCGTAGAACTTGAAGCTAGAGGCCAGCCAAGCATCAGTTCAGGTGTTACTGTATCCCCAGGTGGTTGCTCATTCAACAACCATGCAACATCAGTACTCGTGCTATTGTCAGCTGAGTGAATAAAAATAAAACTACTTGAATGTAGCAGTTCAGACTAATACAAAAAATTATTCTCATAACAGTCTAGAGTGATAGGAAGATTTAAAAAACATTTGTCCCTGAAGAGTAGTTCACTGAAGTACAGTCAGTACTGAGAAGGCATGATGCCTTCATTACTGTTTAATTACCATCAGAGGGCAACATGTCATTTTGTCCAGTCCTTGAACTCCAGCATAGTTTGAAAGATTCTTTTATGTACTGCATTTTTAAATAACAGAAAATCTCTGTCTTGTGGTTATCTTGCTCCTAAGACACTTCCCAAGACACTAAAATTTTTTTAGCTGTTCAAAGAATTTTAACTTTCTTCTCCCAAAAAGACAAGATTAAGAGGTCAAAGAAAGGCAATAAACTCACAAACGAATGCAGCTTCTAGCCAGATCTCTGCCAGTTTTGGTCTCTAGAATTAGAAACCTTTAGACTTGGAGGATTCTACAGAAATTCACCAACTCTTGAAGGAAAAGTAGGTATTTTGTTTTAATTACAGTAATGAAGAATCAGTTGTAGTGTTTTCTAGGACAGCTATGGCTAGAGACTGATAATGGCAAACAGCATGACAGTTTTAAGCAGGCAGAATCCTACAGACTTCAGAGCATTCACAGACATAACCATCTTACTGCTGCTGTCTGCACCCCTTTCTGCAGCTCTTCAGAATAAGCTGAGAGTCCTCTGCACTCCAAACCCAGTGAGATCCTGCTACCTATAAATAAGTCAGCATTGGGCAACCCTGAAAACTGGACTCCAGCTCAACTACAGCAATCTAAGCACAAGAATTAGGAAGTCACAGGTATGCCTTCAACACCCTCTGTACTCATTTACTACACTGGAGGACAAACTGTCAGGGACAACAAAGAGGCTGATTAACTCTGGTATAATGGGACAAGGAAAGGCTACAAACTTGTACTAACGCCTCATATTTAGAATTAAACAGCTAAAACAGCTCAAAGCACTGTAAGTTTTTACTCTGCGATTTCCTGGAACATCAGCATGCACATCTAGATAGAACTCATTCATTTTAGGCATTGTTTTTATCTAGCTATGACTTCCTTTCCAGAAGACTTCCAGTAATGTTTCTGGAAATTCTTAACTCCTGTTTGAAGACAAGAGAAATTCTCGTTCAGAGACAAGGCTGTTAGGGTCTCTGAAGCAGCTGGAATACTTTTCACTCAGTATGCAAAATTTGTAAAACATTTGTATTTCCCTAGAGTGCGCCACCATTTAAAAGATCTTTGCCAAGAGTAAAATTACATTTTTTATCTTTATGTCTCTTATTTAAACCAGACTCTGAAGGTACTCTTTTCCTTATACTCAACTCTATGACACTAAAAACAGTGCATGGCAGACAGAACTCTTAGATTCTAAAATTAAATTCTACTACCTTATTCTGCTGCAAGTGACTGAAGAGCAATTATAAAAGCACTCTTCTAATTTGCACACAAAATATCCTATAAATAGAAGTGTACTAAGAAAAATACTCTGTAAATAGAAACTTCCCCTTTGTTTGTAAGTACAGACTTTTTTTCTGTGAAGAATCCTGCAGCCAGCTAATTATAATACTAGTCAACAAACCATTATCTCCAGGAGACTGCTTATTTCAACAGAACCTTGGTTCTATTCCTGTCAAATATGCCTGATTAAATATTCCAGTGCCTAATGCAAGCCACGTTTATTACGTTCGTAGATTAGTCAGAGTTTCTTCAGTATTTCAGCATTTTGATCCCAGACATCCAATGGGATGGAGAAAGATAATAAAGTCAAACTGTTTTGATAACAATGCCCTTATTAAACATAAATAATCAATGCAAGAATTAAGCTATGTGTTCTGTTACTTAAACCAATATACAGTGGTATCAACAGGATTTTTGCACACTAACACTTATTTTATTCAGCAGCAAATGCTGATTTATTCTAATACTTCAACTTCAGATTCAAAGTTGCTATTCTGAAGTTTAATGCACCAATTACTTTTTTCCAAAAGATGTTGTTAAAAACCACACCTTCAATTTGAAAATAGTATCAAGTGTTGCTACTTTAAGTATAAAAACTCCCTAGACTTAATTACTAACACTTCACAAAGACACCAAATGTATCAACTGTAAGGTTATCCTAGCTCTGCCTATCCCACTGCAACAGTCCTACCTCCCACAACTTTTGAATTCCTGTTTTGAGCTGAATTTGTTAAAATATCACAAAAAATGTTACAAAATCATTGAAATGAGACACTAAAAATAGCAACAATCTTATCAACCCTTTGTCATGAAGCAACTTTATTGTGAGCTCAGTTTTATCAGATAATACAGATCCTACCTAGAAAACATAACCCCAACAATGGGAAAAAGTAAACTGCTTTATGTTCTGGTAAATCACCGATAAATTCTTTGCAGGTGAACCTCTCAAGCCTTGGTGTTCACTAAAGCTAGGTGGTACAGCTCCTGGAAACCTCAAACAGAGCCATTTTGTTAGACATGCCACGTGCAACAGCACAGTCCTTTGCCTTAAAGAATTCAGAACTGACAAACCACCTGATTCTACTCCAGCTCTGAACTCCCTCTCATTTGCAGGCTGATTTCACATCGCTGCTGCCAGCCATATGAATATATTACTATTTCACGGCCCACACGGTGAACAGCAGCTCAGCGACCACCTTCCGCCGGGTGAGAAGCCTGCGGCTGAGAACGCCCAGGGGCGCTAAGCACAGGAGGACAGAGCTGAGCCCGCAGCCTCTGCGCACAGAAGTGCTACCGCGCCTTCTCTGCCCGGTACACGGGCCCGCCGCAGTCCCCCCGCACGGGGCAGCCCGGGCCGACCCCCGTTATGCAATGGCCGCACCGCCCCTTCCCGCGGGCCGGGCGCCGC